>NW_010973231.1:706314-717065 GCF_000737465.1 Haliaeetus leucocephalus
GACTGCAGCCCGCGCAGGAGGGACTCACCTTGGAGAAGTTGGTGGAGGACTGTCTCCTGTGGGAGACACCCCACGGCGGAGCAGGAAAGAGTGCGGAGGAGTCCTCCTCCCCCTGAGGAGGAAGGAGCGGCAGAGACCAGGTATGACGGACTGACCCCAGCCCCTGTTCCCCTGCGCCGCCGGGGGGAGGAGGGAGAGAGAACTAGGAGTGGGGCTGAGGTGGGCAGGAGGGAGCAATGGGGGGAAGGTGTTGTCAAGTTTGGGTTTGACTTCCTAGTATCCTTGTTTTGATCCGATTGGCAGTTAATGAAATTGATTTCATTCCTTCCCCCAGTTGAGCCTGTCTTTTGCCCGTGACCATAAGTGGGGAGTGATCCCTCCCTGTCCTTGTCTTGCCCCATGAGTGTTTCTTTATATTTTCTCCTCATCCCACTGTGGCCGGGGGGGAGGAGTGAGTGAGCGGCTGCGTGGTGCTTTGTCACCGGCTGGGCTGAAACCACGACACTCACCAAGATCATGGCACAAATGTTGTGACAACCCATGCTTGCAACATCACACCCAAGATTTTTTTGCTCCTGCCTTGCTTCAGAAAGTTCAATGTACTATGTTTCCGCAGCCCTGCTAACGATGGCTTATCCTGAAAGAGACAGCATAAGCTGAAGCAGATCTATAGAGTTGAGGAATAAACACTCTCCACTCTCTCATGGAGGAAAATACATCTTTATTGCCAGAAAGACACCTAAGAATAAATAACAGAGCAAGTCAAACCAGTATGTAACGCATTACAAAGTACTTCAAGAAAATCGAGGGGGAGATGTTACTTTTGTGTCTGCATTCAAGATACACATTTAGAGAGGAATGCTCTTAAAGGCAGCTGCTTTGGTTTGAAGTAACCCAGGCCTGCTGACCCTCTGGGAGCGCTGCGAAAGACATTTGGTAAAGATGGCAGATGGAGAGAGATGAAACTCCTATTCTCACAACAACAGAGAGGGGAAAGGAGCTCTTGAAAGTGTTTGTGGCAGATTCCCATTTCTATTTCAAGAACTGTTTTGTCGATGTGTTTGTGTTGCTGTTGTGCTCAGGGGTGCTTGCACAGAGCAGGATCCCTGCATGCTGGGTGCTGGCCAAAGACCATCCTTGCCCCCCACTGGACAACATAATTAGCTGACAAGCTTCCATGGGTAAACACGGATGGATGGGCAGGGTGGTAGACAGCAATTGCAGAAACAGCAGGTGCCTTTGCTGTGTCAAGGTTTCAGCAGCCACGAAGCAAAATGGGACTTGCAGAGGAGAGTGAAGTAAGTAGGGAATGAAGGAGTGGAAGGAGGTTTTTGTAGAAATAATTATGTGCCAGAGCGCCTAGAGGTGCTCAAAAAATTCCAACAAACAGTGTTGCCTGGTTCTGCGGAGTGACAGAAAATGAAACGTTTGACACAAATAGCTCAGGCACGGCAGAAACCAGGGAGAAAGCAGCCTGACTGCATGCCAGCATGGCTCCTGGGACCTGGGGCTCCAAAGCCACCAAGTAAGTGCTGTGCAGCACCTACTCCTGGATTTCCCTGTCATGTATCACTGTAGAAAAATTCTTCCTGCTTGAAATCCAATAAAAAATTTAAAGGCTGCAATCTCACCTCACCTTCCCCCTAAGGTAGCCTTTTTTCATTCAGATATCTCTTTTTCTGGGGAAACAGTCAGTTAGGAAATAAAGCTGTATTTTAAACAGGATTCAGTCCCTAGGTATGATCGGTGACAGAAACACACAGGCTGAATAAGCTGTTCCCTGTCATTGCTTCCTGAATGCTACCAGTATTTGGGAAGCTACCAGTAGTGGTATAAAAGTATTTTCTCCAGTAGCAAAAGACTATTTCAAATCAGAAGAAAAAAGCAAATCCAGCAAGATGACAGGTTTGGAATGGGGGGGGGGGGGGGGGGGGGGGGGGGGGGAGGGAGAGAGAGAGAAGGGGAGAGAGAGAGAGTAGGCAAAAAGCAATCAGTGCACAAGGGAAAAAGACAGTACCTTAACCTTGTAGCAATGTTCTGAGGGCTGTAGAGCACTTGGTATTTAATTATGCTTTGCCTGTGCAAATGCTTTATCCCCGTATAATCAAATAAACCATTTAATTTTTTCTTAAACTGTCTAGCCACTCTACCAGCAGTGCCATTTATTATGAAATGTACTGTTTGCAGATAGAGTAGAAACTATTTTTGAAAAACAGATCGCAGTCAATTGCGAGATTGTTTTCTGGCCAGGCCCCCCCTTCTCTTCCTCACCCAGCAGACCACCTTCCTTATCCTCCCTGCCTTTATTAGCTCTCTAAAAGCCAGAGCAACTGCTTATTTGGAAAGTAGTTTATGGTTTATTTTAATGCAATTCGGGAAGTTAGCAGGGTCGGCGCCATGTGCCAACAGCACTGCACGGCACATCGGCAGCCGTCGTTGGGTTAGTCCGTGCTCATCTGGTCCACAGCAATACTCTGCCTAATGCGCAATGTCCATTCCTTGTGCACCAAACCCAATACTTTCACTTCTTGAGCATGGGCAGGAGCTAACACAGGAGCAGATGGGAAAGCCACTGGAAAGCCATTTACTGAGCCTGCTTTCTCGCTAGGTCTTGTGCTAGCGCTTCTTCATCCATTCACAAGATGCTGTTCCCTGACTGCTGTCCCTCATGCATGCAGCTTTGACATTCACCTTCTGCAAACCAACACTAACAAGCCCCTTTCCCTCCCTGTTCACAAAAAGCAAATACAAAAATACTGGGGGGGGGGGGAGTAAATAATAAAAAAAATATCCACTCTCCTGCTGCTGCAGGCAACAGCATCGCACAGTCCTTTTCAGAAACACACCAGGCTCCAACTTAAGGATGACTTATTTTTTGTCCCCACAACTTTAACAAGAAAGTTGTTCTAAAACCTCATTGCTTTGATGTCTTGAAGCCTTCATCAGACCCTGATTACACAGTTACATGCCATCAAGGATGTGATGATCTATATATATCCTGTGGTCAATTCATTCTCAGGTGTATACTGTGCAAATCTTATCATTCCCTGACTGCCCCCAGCTCAGGTTTCTTCTGTCATCTATTATTTCAGCTGTAAGCTTGTTAGAGGACAGACTATTGTTGCATTTGTCGAAAGTACTATGCGTACCTCAGGAACTGAATGAATAGTGTGTTGCACTAGTAAAGGCTTCGAAAGGTCAAGCAAATGAAATAAAATTATTAAGTAGCACAACTTGTGAATTGTATTATAGAGAATAAAACGAAATGCATTAGAAACACTTTATGTAACAATCAATGTTAGTTTATGTAGAAGGCTCTATGATAAAAATTCCCCTCCTTCCAAATGCAAACCAAAGGAAACCCTTTTTAGGACTTCACAAAGAGCAATAAGGGACAAAATTTCACACACCCTGGGATTTGTGGAGTGTTTATTAGCAGTTAGTTATCTAGCTAATATTTTGTAAATGGAATCAAAATAGCTTTGAGTGTCTTCTCCGTCTTTGGAAAAGCCTCTTCATAGTCTTTTGAAAGTGGGAATAAAGACTGAAATAATTATGTTTTGAAAAGTGCTGAGGCTGTTTGAGCTCAACATCACTGGAGCAGTAGATGCTTGCTCCATCTCCATGCATGAGGAGAAAGGAGTCTCTGCCACCTCCTGCTCCCAGGCTGCACCATGAACATTGGCCACATATACAGAGCTACATTTTCATTAACTATTTCAGCACACAAGTAAATCAATCTCTGACAATGTACGTGCCAATTGTGTCTTGTCCTGATGTTGGTCACTCATTTTACCTATTGCGTTGGAGCAGTTTTCCGTGTAAAGAGTTAGAATCATAGAATCATAGAATCATTTAGGTTGGAAAAGACCTTCAAGATCATCGAGTCCAACCATCCTCCTCTCCCACTAAACCACGTTCTGGAGTGCCTTGTCTACGTGCTGTTTGAATACCTCCAGGGATGGTGACTCAACCACTTCCCTGGACAGCCTATTCCAATGTCTGACAACCTTCTCAGTAAAGAAATTTTTCCTAATATCCAACCTAAACCACCCCTGCCGCAACTTGAGGCCATTTCCTCTTGTTCTATCTCCAACCACCTGACAGAAGAGACCAGCAACACCTCGCTACACCCTCCTTTCAAGTAGTTGTAGAGAGCGATAAGGTCTCCCCTCAGCCTCCTTTTCTCCAGGCTAAACAACCCCAGTTCCCTCAGCTGCTCCTCATAAGACTTGTGCTCCAGGCCCCTCATCAGCTCAGTTGCCCTTCTCTGGACACGCTCCAACACCTCAATGTCTTTCCTGCAGCGAGGGGCCCAAAACTGAACACAGGACTCGAGGTGCGGCCTCACCAGTGCCGAGTACAGGGGAACAACCACCTCCCTGCTCCTGCTGGCCACACTGTTTCTGATGCAGGCCAGGATGCCGTTGGCCTTCTTGGCCACCTGGGCACACTGCTGGCTCATCTTCAGCCGGCTGTCAGCCAACACCCCCAGGTCCTTTTCTGCCGGGCAGCTTTCCAGCCACTCTTCCCCAAGCCTGTAGCGCTGCACGGGGTCGCTGTGACCGAAGTGCAGGATCCAGCACTTGGCCTTGTTGAACCTCATACAATTTGTCTCAGCCCATCGATCCAGCCTGTCCATATCCCTCTGTAGAGTCTTGATACTTAAATGTTTGAGAGTAGAAGGCTACTTCTCTAGTGTTTGTCCATTGAAAAGAAATACATGTATTAAAGGCCTGGACCTCCAAAGACAGAGAGATTGAGAGGAATACATTTGGACTTTTATGTAGAGGCCATCAGCTTGGTGGCACTATTACCGGCTAGCCCTGGGAACCAGAAAAATGGCAATAATGAAAGCGTATCTCTCTATTAGCCTGGTTTATGAAGAAGCTAGACTCATTCTCCATTGTTGCACAGCTACGTCCATCATCAGCCCTCTTCTCAATAGCTTTCGAACTTGTGATTCAGTTTTGACCAGATTTGACAGACTGCTGAAGGCCTCAAAGACACTGCATTTCCACCCATTTCCTTAGCAAGAGAAAGATATTCCAGCCTGAGCTCAAATTGTCCTAGTTGCCAGAGGAGCCGTACGGAGACTGAAGGGATGCTCTGGCTGTCTTCAAGGCCTCCAGTGAGTTGTGTTTCATGGCTAACATTCAGCTGCACGATGCACTGAGTCGGTAACAAGTGAAGAGTCCTCTCCTCTGTCAGTGGTTGGCTCCTAGGGAGATTATCTGGCATTTACTGATAATAAAAAAAATAACAACTGGCTAATTGCAGTTTTTCTCAAAAGTCATACTATTTCTTTCTCCTCAGAGGGTTCTCTCGTGTCTACTGACAGGGTGAGTTCATGCTGGAGCCTTCATGCAATTCAGCTACCCGCAAGACAAAAATCCATTGGAAACTGGGCTCCACCACTTCTGGAACTACTTCTTGAATTTTTTTGTCAAAGTAGTACTTTCTCTACAGCTGTTAGCAAGCACGGTTTTAGTGTACACTATCCAACACAGTTCTTCTTCTCTCCCATCGCTGTTTTATCTGATGGGCAATTTGCCCACTGCAACCCAGCAAAAAAGTTCCTGTCTTACTCTTCTATGGCACAATTTGCTCATGAAAGGGAAAAACAAACAAACAAAAAAACCCAAACCAAAACCTGACAGCAGAATTCATTGCTATAATTTAGGGAGGTTTCAGCAAAATTAATGAGGTGCTATTACCAAGGGAACATGAGCTGTTTTCTGCGTAATTACTACTATTTATATAATCATCAGATCCAGTGTATTATTTTCACACACTCCAAGCAAGAACGAGACTCCTTTGTGTTGGTGTGCATGCATAATACATTTCTGTGTCCAGGCGCACCCTGTAGGAAATGAATAGGGACCAGTTTAAAGTCACAGAGCAGCTGCCTGTTGGTTTTCTCGAGAGTGAGGCATGAAAATAAACCAGGATGTGAACTGATCGGCTATTCGTTTTATTATAATATCCCGTTGTTATTAATTGACAACAGCTGTGTGGCAAGTTCTGCGACACCCACTGCTGGAATGAAACAGCTCCAAGTGAATTGAATGTATAGGATCCTAAAAAGAGGCAGATATTACAGAGAAAGGAAAATCACATCCCTGTCTGCTCCTACAAAGAGAGTTATTTTCTTGCTCAGCTGTTTACAGTATCAGTGCCTGTTCTTGTGTAATGCCAGTACAGGTATTTTTACATTTAATTCTCTATAATACATATTGCATATTGGTGCTCTCAGGGATAAACTGTTTGTAGACCCAAGGGCAAAATGTTCTAATAGGCCTTGAATTAAGCAGACCAAATTTTGTGGGCAGGGATGTGTGTGCATGTATATATGTGTGCATATGTTGAATATATTTTAACTCTTCAGAGTAAATCTTGCTGCAGATGAAAACTAAACCATCTACTTATTCTCACTGATACAATCATCACCACCCTCAAATCCAAGCCCAGTCATTGCCCGAGTTTGTTCCTGTGCTGCTGACAAAATGTATTCATGTTTTCCACACTGATATTAGTGAACAAATCCCAGATGTTTTATTCTGCTAGTGGAAGCAAAAGAAATGTAACATCATCTTAAAGATGGGTAACCACAGGAGGCTTTCTACTGAATTTTGGCTATTAGGGGTCAGGGCAGGGTGAAAGCAGCTAGATCAAGCTTTCCTCCTAGATCTGTACAGACCTGGAAGGTTATCGATGCTCGTGTTTGGGGAGCAGACACTTTTGCATCTGAAAGCAGGAATGGGTAAACTATATGCATACCTTTCTTGACAAAAGGTTATTTCAGTTGTCAACTCTGGGTGGCCAAGTTTCTCATGACAGCTTTCCAGTCATCTCTCAGCTCTGGAGAGTTGAAGTTCATGACCTTCAGAGGGCTGTAGCTCACTGTAATTCCAGACTTTTTTTGTCTTCAAGCATTTCAGCCCCTCTGTGGCTCCACTCTGGAGGATGCGGGAGGTTCTTCCCTTCACCTGACGCACTGGCAGCAGCTGCCTGGCAAAGGGGCAGCTCCTCTTTCTCTCCTGAAGCAAAAGACCATTTGGGCAATAATGCTTCACCAGACAGAGCTGAAAGTACTCTTTAAGCATTGCATGTAAGTACTTGGGCCAGGCACTAGCACTTCTCATTTGCTCTGTGGTCTTTGCAGAGCACAAGGTGCTGGTCCTGGCAGATGAGTGCAGCCAGACATCACAGTTCCTTCAGGAAAGCACTGCAGCTGTGAGAAACAGAAACCACTTCAGCACTGCTGCGCTGCCCTAAGTTTGCCTGAAAGACATTTTTACATTGAAGAGTAATTGCTCAGTTGTTGTTGTAGATAACAAACGCTGGTTGCTTCAACCAACACATCTGCACTTCAAGATGTCAAGATAATTATACAGGATACAACTTAACAGGATTCAGCTGATAAGTCTTTCTACCTCTTACCCTATTTTCTAGGCACAAGAAATTTGTAGCTGTTGCATAGCACTTATTAAATCAATTCTAGACTCGCTGTTTTTTGCGTCATTTTGCTCAGTCCACTCGTGTAATGTGGTCTTTCTCCTTGTTTTAGAGCCTCCCCTCCCATTCTGTTCGATTTGTTAATGTTCATACTGCCTGTTGCCATAGCACTTAAAAACAGAGATATCTGGAAGGTGCCCTAATTGGAAAAACACATACACCCTGCAGTAAGGGTTGGCTTTTGATCTGCTGTGTTTTGCTGGTCAGTAATGGTTTCTGTTTTCACACCGTGAGCAGAAAACCAGTGCAGAGGGGAGGGCATTGAGTACTGCTGCATGGCCAGGGTGCTTGAGTATCTCTGAAGGGTTGCTGAATCAGAATGACAGTGTTTTATCCTTGGGCATGGAGGGCCAACGCGACCTCCCATGGTCCCACTGGGTGCTCGAGGCCAAGATTTCACCCAGAACACCGGGAAGTGGGGATTAAGCCTCTCTGTGCTAAAGCTCCCCCTTTTCAGGGCTGGATTTCACAGGGGATGTGGGGGGGCTGCAGGGCACAGATATCCCTGGCAGTGAACATGAATGCACGCAGCCAAGTGCAAGCCTGGTTTTTCTGGGCTTGTTTCCACTACTCTGAGCCTCTTCAGCCTCACCCTGAACAAAGGTCTTACACAGAACAGGTTGCACGGAGCCCGAGACAACAGGCTCATAGCTCTTGCCTCTGCTTTGCTGTCTGTCCCTGTTACAGAGCGGGTTTGGACGTTGTTATCTGGGAGGGAAAACCTGCTGAACTGGGTGTTCTTAAAGTGCTACTGTATCTTCAGGAACAGTAAATATATAATGTTTGAAGTTTTGCGATAAAACACAGGACTGGCTGAACCGGTGGTGGAAATACGTAGTGGGAAACTGAAAGTTCAGTAAAATGACCTACTTTGCTGCATTTACCTCAGTGGTTAAACATCAGCTGGGATGTGGCTAGCTGCTCTGCACAGCAGGCACAGCGCTAGTGACACACCAAACCGGCCTCGAGGGACCTGTCTACATAGACTGACAGGGGGGAAAAAGAAATGAAGCTGAAATACAGTGCAAACTCTGATGTTAATAGCTGAAAAGGGGAATACTGGGGAGATGGGTCAAAGTTTGAAGGTTCATTACTATTTAAAGGGTTTTTTTTAAGAAAGCACATAAACAGGGGACTGTGAGCAGAGGAAGAGGCAGGATCTCCAAAATAACACTCTGATAGATATTTGCTTGTGAGAATTTATCCATGGCACATGATCAGCAACATCTGCAAGCAAGTCCTGACAGAGCAGATGAGGACAGAGCAGCACAAAGGAATTCCAGCCACTCCACCCAGAAAGTCAGCTTTATCAGGGGCCCACCTTAAAAGCCTCTATGCAAATGTACTTAGCATGGGGAATAAACAGGAGGAGTTAGAGACATGCGCACGCCTGCAGGGCTGTGATCTTATTGGCCTCACGGAGACACGGTGGGATGGCTCCTATGACTGGAGTGTTGGAATGGAAGGAGACAGGCTCTTTAGGAAGGACAGCCAGGGGAGGCGAGGACAGGGTGTCTGCCTCTATGTCAGTGACCAGCTGGAGAGCATGGAGCTCCGCCTGGGGATGGATGAGGAGCCAACTGAGAGCTCATGGGTGAGGATTAAAGGGAGGGCAGGGACAGGTGACATTATAGAGCGGGTTTGCCACATGCCACCTGACCAGGAAGACCAAACAGATTAGACCCTCCATAGACAGATAGGAGCCGCCTCACATTCACAAGTCCCGGTCCTCATGGAGGACTTCAACCACCCTGATATCTGTTGGAGGGACAACACAGCAGGGCATAAGCAATCCAGGAGGTTCCTGGAATGTGTTGATGATAACTTCCTTCTCCAAGTGATAGAGGAGCCAACAAGGAGAGGTGCTATGCTGGACCTTGTTCTCACCAGCAAGGAGGGGCTGGTGGGGAATGTGAAGCTCAAGGGAAGCCTTGGCTGCAGTGACCATGAAATGGTGGAGTTCAAGATCCTTAGGGCAGTGAGGAGGGTGCACAGCAAGCTCGTTACCCTGGACTTCAGGAGAGCAGACTTTGGCCTTTTCAGGGATCTGCTTGGTAGAGTACCATGGGATAAAGCGCTGGAGGGAACAGGGGTCCAAGAAAGCTGGTTGATATTCAAGGATCACCTCCTCCAAGCTCAGGAACGATGTATCCCAACAAAGAGGAAGTCAGGCAACACCGTCAGGAGGCCTGCATGGATGAACTAGGAGCTCCTGGACAAACTCAAACACAAGAAGGAAGCCTACACAGGGTAGAAGCAAGGACAGGTAGCCTGGGAGGAATACAGAGAAATTGTCCGAGCAGCCAGGGATCAGGTTAGGAAAGCTAAAGCCCTGATAGAATTAAATCTGGCCAGGGATATCAAGGGCAACAAGAAAAGCTTCTATAGGTACGTTGGTGATAAAAGGAAGACTAGGGAAAATGTGGGCCCTCTCCAGAAGGAAACGGGAGACCTGGTTACCCAGGGCATGGAGAAGGCTGAGGCACTCAAGGACTTTTTTGCCTCAGCCTTCACCAGCAAGTGCTCCAGCCACACCGCCCAAGTCACAGAGGCAAAGCAGAGAATGAAGAACCACCCACTGTAGGAGGAGATCAGGTGCGAGACCATCTAAAGAACCTGAAAGTGCACAAGTCCATGGGATCTGATGAGATGTATCCATGCGTCCTGAGACAACTGGCGGATGAAATGGCTAAGCCATATTTGAGAAGTTGTGGCAGTCAGGTGAAGTTCCCACTGACTTGAAAAGGGGAAACATTACCCCCATTTTTAAAAAGCGAAAAAAGGAAGACCTGGGGAACTATAGGCCAGTCAGTCTCACCTCTGTGCCTGGCAAGATCATGGAGTGGATACTCCTGGAAACTATGCTAAGGCACATGGAAAATAAGGAGGTGATTGGTGACAGCCAACATGGCTCCACTAAGGGCAAATCGTGCCTGACAAATTTGGTGGCCTTTTATGACAGGGTTACAGCATTGGTGGATAAACGAAGAGCAATTGACATCATCTACCTGGACTTGTGCAAAGCATCTGACACTGTCCCGCATGACATCCTTCTCTCTAAATTAGAGAGAAGTGGATTTGATGGCTGGACCACTCCTTGGATAAGGAATTGGCTGGTTGGTCATACTCAAATGATTGCAGTCATCGGCTCAATGTAAGTGGAGACCAGCGACAAGTGGTGTTCCTCAGGGAACGGCACTGGGACTGATGCTGTTTAACATCTTTGTCGGTGA
>NW_010973231.1:739147-757396 GCF_000737465.1 Haliaeetus leucocephalus
CCTTGACAGGATTGAAAGGTGGGCCTGTGAGAACCTCATGAAGTTCAACAAGGCCAAGTGAAAGGTCCTACACATGAGTTGAGGCAAACCTAAGCAGAAATACTGGCTGGGCGATGAGTGGGTTGAGAGCAGCCCTGCAGAGGACTTGGGGCTGTTGGTTGATGAGAAGCTCAGAATGACCCAGCAATGTTCACTTGCAGCCCAGAAAGCCAACCATATCCTGGGCTGCATCAAAAGAAGCGTGACCAACAGGTCGAGGGAGGTGATTCTCCTCCTTTACTCCGCTCTCATGAGACCCCACCTGGAGTACTGCATCCATCTCTGGGGTCCCCAGTACAAAACAGATATGGACCTGTTGGAGCAGGTCCAGAGGAGAGCCACAAAGATGATCAGAGGGCTGGAGCACCTCTCCTATGAAGACAGGCTGAGACAGTTGGGGTTGTTCAGCCTGGAGAAGAGAAGGCTCTGGAGAGACCTTATAGCAGCCTTCCAGTACCTAAAGGGGGCCTACAGGAAAGCCGGAGAGGGACTTTTACAAGGGCATGTAGTGATAGGACAAGAGGTAATGGCTTTAAACTGAGAGAGGGTAGATTTACATTTGATGTCAGGAAGTTCTTCACTGTGAGTGTGGTGAGGCACTGGTACAGGTTGCCTAGAGAGGCTGAGGATGGCCCATCCCTGGAAGTGTTCAAGGCCAGGTTGGATGGGCCTTTGAGAAACCTGATCTAGTGGAAGGTGTCCCTGCCCATGGCAGGGTGGTTGGAACTAGATGATCCTTAAGGTCCCTTCCAACCCAAACCATTCTAGGAAGTACATACTAAATGCAATGTACTTTTCCTACTCATTAAAATGGGTAAAAAACCCAAAGAAACTAGAAATTCCCAAGCTCCAAAACATCTTTAGTTGGCATTGAAAGCAAGTTGAAGTGATGACAGAGGTTTAGCAAGTGTCTAAGGATAAGGAATAGTTCTAGATATCCTGGCCTAGATTCAGCAGACCGCATCCTCCTGTACAATGTATGGCTTAAGAGCCCGGGGCAAAGGCAGGTGTTGGTAGGTCTTCAGATGTCTAAAGACTTGGGATAGACAGCCAATGCCTTAAATTCTATTTAGCCCCTGCAGAGACGTAGGCAGGCAACCAGTGACCTTTTCAGAGATGCTATGACACCTACTTCCAGTTGGTGTCAATGGACACTCACTTTCTACATATCTCTGAAATTAATTTGGATGATTTTCGCGCTCTTCAAGCATTAATATTCTTAAGAAAATGCACACCTGAATACTCAATTAGAGATGCTTTAAAGTGACTATCCAGGAGTCACCATTTTACCAGCTGCTCCTATAATATGCCAGATCTACTTTGGTACATTTCTTCTTTGGAAATTACTATGGGTTGTGTAAATAGTTTGCAAATGTTCCTTTCTGTAGCATTAAACATCCTCTCTGGTCTTCAAATAGAGTACTAAGTGGCAAGTCAAATTAAACTCATCAGCAAAGAAGCTCAGTTACCATGAGAGCATTTGCTTTCTGCAGGTACTGATTATCTATCTCTGTCCCACAAAGACTAATGACCTTACAGTTTGTTTCTTTTGCTTGCATCAACCTCTGTTCCAGTGGGATAACTGCTCTTTTCCTCTCAAACTGTTGAATGGATTAGTGTAATCATGTGAAACTCCAGCAATCACTCCTCACCCATACTGAGCTTCAAATTTGTTGAATTGCAAAAAAATGAAACAAGATTTCTGGGCACATCAGCTGTTCAGAAGTGCAACACTTAAGCAATAAAAGGTACTGCAGCTCCTACTACACTTGCTTTTCTTTTGTCTTTACACCGTTATGAAAGTAGCAAGTACCAAGTCGTTTACTACATGCTATAGACCTCTTGACCCAAACTTGCTGTTCTAAATTCAATTCCACTTAGACTTTTGTTATAAACATTGAAAACTGTTAGTAGCTTTGTTAAGAGTATGCCTTGAGTTTTTATTAAGATATGTATTTCCTTTGATCTTCTGCAGACTTACTACATCGTAGCACTTTCCAATTCCTGTGGTAGATTTCTACCACTCACACCATTACTCTCCTTGAGGAAAGGTATCTTCTCTTCCTTCTTTCTGGTCTTGCTATTGTCCACAGACATCTCACCTTGCCATCTTTCAAAAACTGTTTTCCAGGCTCTGGGCTTGTCATACGTACTGTGCACACAGCTGCTGCTTTTCTTCTTCTTGTACTATCTAGTTGTATTACAATAAGGTTCAGAGCAAAAATTTTGTTTTTTGTTTCCTTCCCATCATCCTGAACTGATGCAAGTCCTGGCATTGCCTCAGCGCACCTTCTTTATCAGAAATTTGACTGTCATGTACAAATTAAACAGATGGGTAAGACATTTGTAAACAAAGAGTACAGAAGGAAGGCTTGCACTTAGTGATTTTGCATGGACTTTTCAGAGCACTGCAAATGGCTGTATCTGAACTGTGCTGCTGCTTATAACGACCATCTTCTAAGATAGGTGGCTCACTAAAAAAAGGTGAAAATTATATAAAATTTTATGAGCAGAATAAGGTAAAAATTTGACTTCTCAATTTTGGGAACCTGAGTTCCTGGTAAGACCCCAAACTAGGACCATTTTCTCCTTGTGCTGCGGTGGCCTCTGCACCCATCTCACATTCATCTTGGGGGCTGTGCAGCCCCCACAGGAGTGAGTGGGGAAAAAGCTGCTCTCAGGAGTGGGGTAGCTAAAGGGCAAGATCAGGAAAGAGCCACCCACGCTTTTCTTCTCTGCTGTATACAGAGGGAACATTGCAGCCTAGATGATTATGGCCCACAGCTCTTTTGTGTTGCTTCTGACTTGCCTGTGTGTCGGCCACCAGGGAAAAAAACTGCAATTTTCTTTCAGATATGGGTTATTCTTCTTTCTGTCAGTGGCAGCATACCAGAATAGAACTTTTAGGGAATCAATATTTTTGCGGGTGTTTGAAATACAGGAACATAGTCATGAAGAGATAACAGCAACAGCTGCTGACGTTGTGGTGGAGAGGTGCTTTCTGGTTCTGCCTTAGACCCTAAAACCAAGAGACAAAGAACAAAATGGGAGCATACGTTCTTGTTGGGAATTATATTCTTCTGCAAGTTGGTGACTATGATATCTATTCTTTGTACAAAAGGGTGACAAGAAGTTTTGGAGTTTGATCTGCAGGCCACTGAAGTCAGCAAGAATTTATCTACCGGCTCCAGCAAAGTCAGCATCAGGACCCTCTGTGTGTGTCTGCACCATGCAGTGTGAGCTGGGCTATACTCAGTACTCCTCCTCCTAAAACATATGATATCATAGCTGATTCAGCTAGAGGAGTATTAAAGGAATTGTAGACATCACTTCCTATGGCTTTAGTCCCGTTTCTTCACCCACATGGCCTCCTTGCCTGCCCACAGCCACTTCCAGATTGGAGTTCATCCCTACAACAATCCCTAATGCTCTCAACAGTCCCATCTGTCTAAAATGAGAATGTTCTTAATTCAGCTGAATTCTAACATCTCCTGCAACAGACTCTGCTCACCTAATCTGTAGCCTTTGACATTTACATAGTGGGGACAAATGCTTACCAAGGAAAATTAGCAATACTCTAATTCATTGACAGCAACAGAGAGAGGCTGTAAAGCACCTGAAGGATCTTTAAAGCACCAGAAGGAAAGTCTTTGCACACTAATCTTTAAGCTGTGTTTCTGCAGACATGCAGAGAAGGTGTGTAAACACTCTGGCTATTTCAGCAGCTGAGAATACAGGACCTTAACAATATTAAGAAGTCATTTTAATATTAATCTCATTGTTAAGAGGCCCAAGTGTTTAAAGAGTGAATGCTGTATGCTCTGATAGAAATAAACCTGGGTGTCACTGTGCTCCTTGCCAATTCCAGTAGCAGTTATGTCAAAAGTTTAAGGCACTTCAGTGTTAATGAAGGCATGGTTGAGTTTTACACTAATTAATTTGTCTTGTCATATTATGACAAAGTACATTCCAATGAAAGTTGCCAAGTCACAACCTCTAATAAGCAAGCAGAGAGCAATTAACAAGAAACTTCAATGATTTTACTGTAATTCCTCCTCTGCAACTTCAACGTAAAAGCCTAAAGTATCAGAATACACTAACCAAGGTAGAAGAAAAATGGACTTTGAAACCAGTTAGGGATATCTTAACAATTCTTGAGTTTTAAAAATTTACTTGGTGATACTAAGAAATCACAAGTGTTATTTGCCGGAGCTCTTTCATATAAATGTCAAATATTTTCTGTCTCATTATTTTCCTTCCAGAACTTCTGGTCTGGAAAGTCAATGGTATTCATCTCATGCTTTTGTCTGGAAGGATATTCTTGGAGGTTGAAATGTGATTATTCTGAAGTTCAGATTCAGAACCATGCAGCTTGGCCTTCATCTTCATTTCCTTATCCCAGTCTCCACTATTCACTCTATTTTCCTACACACAGCTTTTCCTCTTTTGTGTATGATTACTTTTTTTTTTTTCTAAAGAAAATTTGCAGCTTATTTTCAAGGAGAGCACAGAAGATTTGCCTCCTATCAGTTTCTGGCACAGACTACAAAGAATTGATCTGCAGAAGCTGCTGCTGACCTTGTATGTCCAAACAACACACAGTTCAGTAGCCATAGAGAGCTCTTCATAATGCTAGCGCATAAATCAATATGTTAAATTTAAAGATTGACCAGATGTCAAAACATATATTAAGACATGAGCCCCCAAGGCTGCCTGCAGTGATGCAGTTCAGCGTCGGCCTGATATTCCACAGTATCCTATGGGCAATAAAGAGACAAAGAGTAAAGCAGGATATTATCACAAATGCTTCGAGTGCAAACCACTCAGGCCAATGAGATTAATTATCCTGCATCATCTACATTTTATTTGACGAGAGGTAGAAGGAAGTTGAAGTTGAAAAGAAACTTATTTTTTCCTCCTTTTGCTTAAAACATCTTTCCCAAGACAATTACATGTACTGTGTCAGAGTCATGATATTATCTCAAACCAGAGCCACCTCAGTCTTTACAGCCCTTTCACTGTGCTGTTACTGATGTGATCTCAATCATTTTCAGGATGCCGTGACAGACAACCTTCTTGCCCTCCAAAGGATCAGAACTGACTGCCCAAGTGTATCGTTATTCAAGGCAGCCCTTGTGAATGTGCTCAACCTGCAGTTGTCTCTGGGACTAACAGTGTGCTTGAAATACAGAAAATGCTCAAGGCAGGGCAGGGGGAGAAAGTATGGTTTCTGAGACCTAAAAAGATGGAGCTTGGAAAAATTACAGTTTGTACGAGTAAGGGCCAGGTTACATCCAGATCTTCCTGGAAGATGACACATGGCTATGGTAAGGTGTCTGCAGCTCTGTGCCAGAGCTCTGGGTTGGGTTGCTGCCCTTTGCAGAGTCCCCACAGCTGGGTCAGATCCTGGTATCTCAGGTAAATCCATATGGGCTTACGACCCCAAGGGCCTCCCGTGGATGTGGCGGTGAAGTACACCCACAGGCTACACCTGTACAGCTTAGCAGATTTAAAATGCGTGCAGCAAGCTTGTGGCTGTGTGGCTGGTAAGATGCTAACTTGGTTCAACTGCTTTATGCCGTGCTGCCTCTTGTGGGCTCAAAACATTTCAAAAGGGGCATGCTCAGGAGAGGACTCGCACACTGCTCTCTGTGAAAGTGCCCACACTATGGAAAGAAAGATATGTGAAAAAGAGCATTTAAAAGTGTGAACATTTAAATCATTATACTCTTTGAATGATATCTGAATGAATTACCTCCTTAGGGACTGATAGCATCCATCCAGTGAGTTTCAACACATGAGGATATGTATACAGATACTTATGCAACTTCTATTGGCCATGCTTTTCTGTTTGTTTTAGTTTCAGATTTGGAAGAAGAATATTTTATAATGGGATAGTACTGTGGTCTCCCTTCAAAGATATGTATAATGTGTTCATCGTACACAACTGACATCTCCAGAAAAGAGTAATTGCAAGTGATTTTCTACCCCTAAATCAACACTTTAAAACCAGTGGATGCCTGTGATTGCTGTTACCGTCTGGCAGACTTACATGCACACTGTGTCTATAATTTTTTTTGTGACTTAAAGTAGCCAGAGGCTTCATCTGTACCAAGTACATAGCAACAGTGCACAGATGTGGGTGTACTAAAGGAGAATAGGATGAGAAAATAATATAGGAGGGTGCAGATGCCCGTTCTCATTTTTGTCCTATGTTAAGACATCTCGTCTGATGTGTCATTATTATCAGCAACACTGTGGACACAGTCTGCTCTGAGAAGCATTCTGGATTTTCTTCCAGTTGCTCTGGCACTTTTGACCATTTTGTTAGCCAGATAGTAGGCTCCATGTTTTGCAACCACTTGGCAAATAGCTTCGAGTATCAAAGGCAGCTCTGGGCACAGAGAAGCTCTGGCAGTTTCTGATGGTTTGCACAGTTGCCCACTCTGGCTGGTGACCTGGCCCCAGCCCTCTCGCTGGCCCCTGCAAGCTGATGCTGGGCGAGGGTAAATGCTGCAATGGCTCCACGCAGCCATGGTGGGAAATTCCCTGCCCGTGGGCAGCACAGATCTTACATGCTCACCCTGGGCTGGGCTGGTTCTGCGGGGCTCTCCTGACAGCTGGGGAGGGACGTGCTACCTCCTCTTTCAGCACCTCTCGTACCGAGGTGATGGAGAGACCGGAGAGCCACTAGACCCAGGAAATTGCTTCATGTATTTGAGCTCCCTTTTTTGTTCCAGGCCACCTTCCTTTTCATTCATGTCTCCAAATAGACTGGATGATGATGCCCTGCATGTCAATGGAAAAGACCAGTAGCAAAAAGAAGCAAATAATCATTCAAAGGCTGCATATGCATCAAAAGGAACTAAAAATGCATTAAGAGCATGATTATTAGAAAAAATCAGGTTTCCTCTCTCAAAGCTACTGCCAGAGTCTGTTTTTCTCATGAGACACAGTCCACTATTCTATGGTGGCTGATACTGCTTATCTCCAAGATGCCAGAGGCTGTCAGTTATTTTCCAGGCTGGGTTATGTACAGCAGTATGTCATGGCATCAAAAAAAAAATCTGAAAACTTCCATTCATCAACAAAGCATTTCAGATGTTGCTTATGCCGGCAGAGGCTGCAAATGTTTTATCAAGTTATTTCTTTTTCAGGCATGAGCAAGCCTATGAAATGAAAGGTAAATTGAGTTTGTTCAAAGCATTGTCCAAACCAAGGAATCTAACACACACAGCTGTTCTACATAAGAGTTTTAGATCTTTGCTGCTTTGAGAAAACAGATATACACTAACCAGAGCCACATATCAAATCCTTTTTGTTAGGCAAAACTTACAGGCTTACATTAGCAAAAAGAACCAAGTAATGACTTAGGAAATAGGAGTCATTTACAAATAAGTTGCATGGAAAGTCAGGTAAAGCAGAGAAAAGGCATAACAGCTAATCAAGTATCAGAGTAAAAGGGCTTTGTGTGCTGAAAGGCAAACAAATGCCCACAGCTATCACACCAGTTCAATTTCATGGATATGTGAACTCTGCACTTCCATGCCAGAATTTCACAGCAAAGAGATCTTACGCTTTTAGGTGCAATGCTGTCTTGGCCACAGACTTCAGAAAAGGATTGTTGGAGGCTCAAGTTTTTAAAGAAAACATTCAAGGTATGGCAGTTCAAGGTACAGCAGTAGCAGACCTACACATGGGAGAGCAGCCTTGTACCTTCACCCAAGACCACAGCTCAGTCAAAACTGATCCCAAACATGTTCTTTTTCTTTCTTCTTCTTTTTACTTGTCTCTTCTTTTGTCTAACTCTCCTCTCGCCACCAATGCATATTATTTTCTTCAGATGATCTCCATCTCACTTTGATGCACTCCACTAAAACTGGTGCAAGATATGTTTATGTAGCTACCGGCTTAGACTGCTGTGCTGGCTCTAAGCTTTTGCTCCCATTAACCTGACCTTGCTGTCTGACTCAGCCCAGCTTCTCCGAGGGGCTTCTGTGACTCCCATTTGGAGGGGATGCAGGGCAGTCACAGGAGGCTGAGGAGTGCTGCAAGAGGGTCTTACAAATGAGTGTTTCAGTGGAGAGCACAAGCATGCTTGAGGAAGTTCCAGTGAAATTCTCCATTCATTTAGCAAAGCAACTGTGGTGTCTATTGTGCAATTGGGGAAAGAATTCCAAGTAATATATCTCTTGTTGTTTATCTGCTTTCAGGGCATTTTAGAGACATTAACATTCAATATAACAAGTGCTCTGTGGATTCTTAGTCTTTGCTGACTCTTATTTTAGCAGATATTCCATCAGGATACCCACATGAGATATTTCTCACTACTTGTTTGTAAAACATATCACTAAAGCATATTTCTTCCGTATTTTCTCTTTTCCAAGATGCCAACAGAATAACTTTCTCAGTGTTTACTCCCAGTATGCTAATAGCACTTACACTGCCCCCCCAGACAGCAATTTTTCACAAGTACATTAACTTCAGATCAATATGGGTTTACAAGCATATTTTCTCTGCAGCAGATCTTTCATTATGCTTATATAGAAGGATCCCCCTGTGGATAGGCTGTGAGATTGGATGTCAGTAGAGTTGGTCAGTCCATTCTTCATGTCTAGTCTTTGAGTGAATGTTATTTCCAGGCTACCCACCCTACAGACATCTAACCAGCTGGTTTATTCCCAGCTTAGCTTGTTATGCTATATTGTGGCAAAACACTTGATTTCCCCATGGTACAAATCCTCTCTGAAGCCTCACATCTTTAAAAAACTGAAATCTGAATGCTGAATCTAAAGTGTTTATTTTCTTGTAAAAGTTGTTGGTCGTTTCTTTTCCCTGGCTGTTGTGCCTTTGCAGCCCACTGGGTTAGTGGTTCTGCTGAGCTGGCCTCAATTGCCTTTGCAGGCTCTCGCGCCTCCTCTGTTGTAGTTCTTCTGTTCTGTGTAGATTAGTCCAATACTAATGGAGAAGAGAAGAATGGGACACAATTTCTCTAGGAAGTCAGAGGATGAGTTTGAGGCGGCAGAGGGAGCTACTCAGGAGACACAGATGGTCCACCTGTGACATAGATGGTTAAAATGTGCCCCAGGGACTACCCCGGTCAGGCCCATACAGTGTGGTTGTTTCAGGTGCCTCTACACCCAAGATGGCTGAGCTTCTTGACGCTTCCAGAGCTGACGGGCTTCCCCATGGCTCTGGGTCAGGCTGAAGCTGATATGCAAAAGGACATACCACTGCTGCGGCTTAATTTTCCTTCTTGGATTGTGGATGTTTACACCTGACTCCTCCAGGTCTGTAGAGCAGGGCCACAGCACCCTGCAAACAAAGCATGACCTATAAATCCACCTGCTTGTCCCCAAGCCTCAGCAGCTTTTGATGGGAGTGCAGGGAGTAGGGAAGGAAGAGAGCAATTTCCATGAGCTGGGACATTTGCTTCAGGAAAGCCAGGGCACCCTGCTGTTCTCTGCACCTGACTATGGAGATGGAGGTATGGCCATGGCACATGAGAAGCTGCTTTGCAAAACCCCAGTATTGTCACCTGTCCAAGTTTGCAAAGAGATATTTAAAAAAAAAAACATAGCAAAGCAACTGAGAAGGAAATGTAAAAGTGATGAGATAATGACATTGTTTTGCCTAAAACCAGATTTAAACCAATAACTGCAGGCTAGGCAAGCATCTCTGGCAGGCCTGACCAGGAGATTTTGCTGAGAAAGAGGAATGACCCATCCTGCTCACTGGCTGCCTTGATGTGGCTCTGAGGCAGTGTTTGCTTTCATGTCTTCTTTTTTTGCTGCGTCTGTGAAACAATCAACTCCTGATGCTTGTGTTTCTGCTCTGCACACCCTCACTGTCAGCAAGGCACCTTTGTCAGTGCCCTCTTTATAAACCCAGAATAAAACCTCATTTTGCATTTGTCAGTCATGTCTGCAGGTTCTCCAAGGTCTGCTAACCATTTTAGTGTGAAGCCCATCTCACCTCTGCAGTAATATTTTACTACTTTGTAGATGGAAAAACTGATTGCATTCAGGTAGCCTGCTTGGGCAAGTTGAAATTCAGTGATGTACCGTGACTAGTGAACCCACTCTTTAGTCCAACTGCTTGGAATGTGCAAACTGGCAAAGTGCAAAAATATCCCCGCTCTTCTTGACTGTCTCTCCCTCTTTTGCATTGTCTGCTGAAGCGTGAACACTGGTTCATGTGATAAGAAAACTGCTCTGTGCCATAGATTTCCATACAAGTTTTGGCTCCAGTTCACCTTGAAAACTAGGATTTTTACTGACAGCGAGAAAATTGACATCTCTTCAGTCAAAATGGAAGCTAGAATTTTCTCTCAGAGTGGGAAAGCTGAGCTTTTCAGTGAAAGTAGGAATGTGTTAAAAGCACAATTAAACCTAATAAGTCTGCAAATAGCATTTGGATTTCTGCAGCTTCCCAGAGTTCTGAAGAGAAGGTTCTTTAGTGAAAAAATCATCACTATTTTTGTAGGATACTGTTCTAATTTCCTTATTTCTTGTTTTTTTTAAAGTATTTCTTTAAAACCTGAAAAATTCTACCAAATTCCCCTTGCATGATGCATAATGTAGACTACACCAGATTTAATAAAGCCAGCATGCTAAATGAGCCATATCACAGAGCCTTAATATGACAGTTGCTGTTTATTGATATTGTTCATTTCCAGTAAATTCCAACCTATTCCTGTAGTGTAAAGTTATGAGTCACGTCTGGTTTGATCAAAGTAACTCTAACGCATGCTAGCAAAATGTATGTTAACACATTGCAACAAATCCTACCTATTTGAAACAGAACTCTTCAGGAATGTGCTGTGAACTACCATAAAATAAGCATGAAATGCAACAGGGAGAGCTGCATCCAGCATTAGTCTCAGTGCTGGGTTTGCCTCTTCGACTGTGCAAAGGTTCAGCTTCTTCAGTCCTCTGGGTGGTCACTGCCAAACGTCCACGTACTCCATGACTGTGCAGTGAGGCTTCAAACAGACATTGCTGAGGCAGAGAAACATCTTGAAATGATCCACTCTCTAGAGTTTGCTCTTCTACTAAAAGCTGCCTCTTCTAACTACTCCAGCCCACCCAGCCTCATTCTTTACACTGAGCTTTTCAGTTTGTACTGGCAAGGAAGATTTTCCTTGTTAGCTGCTAAAGAATTATTACACTTTTTTAGACTTGCTTGTTTCTGATGAATCACTGTGGTAATGTTCCAAAGACATAAAGGGGTATTTTATTTCTAGAAACATAAGGTCCAGGAGTACTTTGCACGCTTTACTGCCATCTTTGCTGAAATACAGCAGCATCAAGTGATCTCTATTCCACAAATACCAGCTAAACCAGAAAAAGAGTCTCAGGGAGAAATTTTTCAGATGGCGGAAGGTGCAAGTTTTAGAAGTATTTTGGCCTCATAGTGGCAATTTTCTCCCTGTTTTAAGCTCACACTTCTCATCCTGTAACTTTGGATGTTATATTTGAAGGTAAAGTATAGACCAAATGAGGTAGGTTTAAGGGTAGAATACCCTCCTGTTATCCACACGTTGCTGGGGCTTGCGAGAATCTTTACATTCACCTTAGTGATGGGTGAGATGATTTGAAACCCTTGAGACCTCTCTGCATTTAAGCCCCTTGCGTGGACTATGCATGCGAGACCAGGTTCTCCCTCCATCTTGCTAACTCAGTTGTTGACCCATTTGACCTCAGAGGTGAAGACTGACCCATCCCGAGGACTTCTCACTGTGAAAGCTTTATCAAATGCAGGATGTCCTCAGCCAGCACAGCCTTCTCATTCCCTTTCAGGGGGTCTACATGGTCCTGCTGATCCAAATCCCTGGCAGCTCTGCTCTGATGCCTTGCTGGGGAGAGCGAGGAGTGCTGCTGGGAAGAGCACATCACCCATCTTGTATAAATGCTAGAGGATATTATTCAGACGATACCGACTCACCCCTCAGTTCTCACTTGCACTACAGAGTGGGATAATATTGGGTCCGCAAAGGAGGCAGCAAGGTACAGGCAAAGCGAACTTGCAAGGTTCTTCTGAATCGGCTTTTGTCCTCTGACTGTGGATTATGCACAGACACAGTTGCTGTGGATCGCAGTGGTTTTCTCCCAGCTGCGTAAACCAGGATGAGAGGTTTAGGACTTTGTGTTTTATAAATGAGAGAAAGTAGAGATGAGGAAACACATTGCACAGTATGCTTGTGAACAAACTTTTTGCCTTAGGATCTCCTTTAATGTAGAGTGAAGAGTTTGATCATGCCTGATTGAGGGAAGCCTGGCTTTATCATGCACTATGAAAAGAATGAGCCTTACGGAGAAAAGAAAAAGAGGAAACAAAACACAGGAAGACTTCTGCACCTTATGAATGCCTTACCAGAAGCACAGTGGTAGACAGTGCTGTGCATGCATGCAGAAGCAGCAAAGAAATCAAAGATCACAAGGCCTGCAACCAAGTCATAGTAGGAAATAAGCACCTGTAGGGATGACATCTTGTTTCTCTGCTCCCAGGTCTTGTGGGAGTGGTACCCATGAATTTTGCAATTTATTTTAAAAGTTACTACTTGATGAGTGTCTGCTCCTTTTCTAAAGAAAGAAATGGAAAAGAAGGAGGCACAATATTTCTGAAGGCAGCAAAAATCTTTCCTAAATTAAAATAAAGATAATATAGTCATAATATTCACAGCCATTAGTTGTCCTTGGTGACGAGTAAGGAGCATTTGAGGGCATACAAATCAGTTCAAATAATTCCAGGATTTACCACAATCTTCTTCTGACACAAATGGTTTAGTAAGCCCCAGTCTGTGCAGGTGATGTGGGTCCTTATGGCTCCTTATGCAGCCATGAATGAAAATCCATGCTTACTTCTAGCCAAGTGTGGATACTCATGGAACAGCTGGTCTTAGGTCAGTGAAAAATGTAGATGTTTCTTAATTATCAGAAAGCATCAGCTTGTTTCAGAGTTACTGCGTCTAGCACTAAACTTTGGTACTTACATACCTGGACCTCTGCCACATGCTCTTTAACTAGAGCTTCACACAAGAGAGCGCCTCTCAAAGTCTTGCGTTAAAAAGCTTTTCCTTCTTTGTTTTAGAAGTTGTCAAGGCTCTAGGACTTTTTGACTCAACTTTCTGAAGTGCTCTGGCTCTCTTGCAGCTGGCTTCTGATAAATGGAAGCCTTGTTCCTGGTTACAAATCATACCAAGTTTAATGAGTGTGATGAGCTTACCACGCTCAAATTACTTATTGATTCTGCTAGACAACAGACTAATTTGTTAGTGAAACAGAAATACACATTAGACATTCAGTTTGTCAGGGGATTTTAACTCATGTGCTTCATATAAATTATACAAAACTTGTCATTATTTTTATATAATTTGGACTTGGCAACAAGTTGACTCTCCAGGGTGGTTTTCTCAGTAGGACAATTGTTTTCTTGGGAAACTGAAGTGACATTCTCGGGACATTCAGGGGATTTACTCAGGGGTTTATGGTCATGGTATTGTTTTTCTTATTCAGTTTCTCAAGAAGTTGGGACTA
The DNA here is from genome assembly GCF_000737465.1 of Haliaeetus leucocephalus. NCBI lineage: Eukaryota > Metazoa > Chordata > Aves > Accipitriformes > Accipitridae > Haliaeetus > Haliaeetus leucocephalus. Next base: position 752,725 of record NW_010973231.1, read on the forward strand.
CAATGCCCACAGTCCGGAGAGCTTCTGCAGCATGGAGAGGAAGTAGCTTGTGCTCACTCACAGGTGGTAGTGATGGAGAGAAGCTGACACATCTGATGAAACAGGAGTGAGAGCGCCTTACTCAAAAAGCAGCGTTTGGAAAGAGGTGAAAGCTTGATTGGTGACTGCCACGACTGCCCACTTGCTCTGTTAACACTCTCTGTTTCACTTACAATTTGGCTATAAAGCTGCCTACTGTCCCTGCTGGTGAGACAAGCGCAAGGGAACGAATTACGCAGGATGCGATCAAATGTTTCCATAGCTTTCAAATTAATTAAAGAACTTCCCCCAGTAACAGGGTAGAAGCAGGCATCTTCCACACAGGGCTCTCTGGTGTGCCCAGAGCAGAGCGTGCAGGACCACCGCGCCCCGACCGCCGCAGGCAGCATCCGATGCTGTCTGTCGCGCTCTCCCGCTCTCTCTGAAGGCTCCTTCGAGGGTTTTAGCGTGGCAAGGCGGTGGCTGTTACCACTGCCACTGGGACTGGCTCCCGTCTGGCTGCTGCTTCTTTCTCTGCCAGCCACTGAGAGGAGCAGGCGGTTTTCCTACCAGGGTTGCTCAGTGAGCAAGAGCACTCACTGCTCCTTCCTTTCTCACCCCAAGCATTTCAGTCGCCTGTTCGGGGAATGGGACTGGTACTGTTCAGATGTGTGTGATCAGTAACAGCCCGCGAAGAGGAGGTTCCTGAAGGCAGTGTCTTGGGAATAGGCCATTAGATGAAAACTCTTCTGAATTTTTGGCTTACCCTTGAGGATAACAATTTCTCTAGCAAGTCAGGATCCATTTGTGGCTGATTCACAAAAGGAAGATTAAATTCATCAGACCACGTATTTAAAGTGAATAGTTCGGCATGCGCCTGGCTGAAAATGTATCACTCCACTGACTAAGTTTATACGAAAGATTAATACAGGATGGCTTTCATATGTAAAGTTCAGCAAGTTCATGAATATTTTCAGGATAATGGCTTTCATTTCCCCGTGAGACAGCCTGCAAATTCACAAGACTTTTTCAGCTCCTGATTTCTTTTTCAAGATCATTGTGGCCTGAGGAACGTATCACCATTTCTCATATTGAAGATGGGTTCTCTCAAGATCTACTGTATTTCATCACATGAATGTTCACTGTATTTTCATATCTTATCCCACAGCTGAAGTAATATAATTCCACAATTTTGCATTTTTACATAATTCTCAATTTCATTTTTCATAGTAGCAGTTCCTCTGTTTTCCAGCTTGCCGCCTGCTGTGGCTGTTGCAGGAAAGCAGCTATGTCGCCGTGCTCTACCACAGCAGTGTATATACTTACACCGTAAGTGGCTTATATTTTTAGAGCTCAGGATTTCATCAGGTGATTTTAGACTTTGGGCCAGAAATGTTTTAATTAGGTTTACCTTCTGTTTAAACGTAGCTTGAGACAACTGCTGGAGAGTTTCAAAGCAGGGTGTCTGCCAGCACAGGAGCTGCCTGTGGGTGCTACAGTCAGCCAGTGCCTTGTGGTCAGTTCAGCATCGACCAACGGTGAGCTGGGGCCCAATCACTCTCAAAAGCAGTATTCAGCACGGTTTTAGGCAGGAATGTTTCAACAGGGAAGCCTCTCTGGTTTGAAGCGAATACAGCTGGTAGTTGCAGTCCAAAAGACTGAAATTTTGTGAGTTAGTGAGTAAATGAATGAAAGAGCAAATGATGAGGTGTAAAGCAATTCTCATGCTCATCATTCATTTAACTGGTCCAGGGAAGTTAGGTTTTAGGTCAAGGTGATAAACTAAATGATTGGTATACCTGTCATTTGCTGTAAAAAAATTGAAGAATATGGCCTCTCTCAGTTGCTTATCTGAGATTTCATAAGGTGTGCTGTTTTATCAGCTTCATTTGATTTCCATGATCACTATTGGGAGCAAATATATTGGAATATATTTGGAGTGGCTATGGGTGGAAGTAGTATTCAGGACTACCTGCAAAGCATCAAACTTTGTTGTGCATTTATGAAATCTTTTCATATCTAGTGATGCTAATATGTTTGTGTCAGATACACGTGACCCAACATGAGCTATTACATCCTGGGCTTCTCCCATCCAACCACCATTAAAAAACTGTGACAGTTATTCAGTAGGTGGAAAATGGGAAAAAAGTGTGGATGATTTAAGAGTATTAGTACAAGCCATCAATAGTTACAATTCTATATAAAGAGCAAGTTGTAGCTTGTAAATCTATATGTCTATTGTAATTTTGGTAATGTCTGTATGTTTTACATAACTATATTGTAACTTCATGGTTATGCTAAGGCCTTTCATCATGCTTCTTAAATAGCCTCCAGTGCTTTATTTTTGGTATAAACTCAAAGAATTTTGAAACATCGTACATATTATTTAAAATTTATTGAATATAACTATGTTACCTGTATGAGGCTAATGGATACTACCCAAGCCAATTTTCATAAAATGTCTCTTTAATTAAATTTCCCACTTACTATTCCCCTAGAAATATTGTGTGTGCAGATGTAGGCTCTGAAAAAGAAAGGAGTGAAAGGAAAGCAATTTCTTAATATAAGACCCCACTTTATTGCTTCATGGCAAAATAAGAGAAAGTTTAAAATCAAAGTAGGACAAAACTTAAGCTTAAGGCCAGGAGTTTCTCTTCTCTCTCTCATGAGTTGGTCCCTGGGAGCCTTTGCCTCCTGGCAGATTAAAACAGTGAGAGGCACCTATTTCACCTCATCCTTTTCCAAAGCAAGAATAGAAAATATGTACTGGTGGCCACATCCTGCAGTGGGGCCATGCATAACATAAAGTATAACACGGTTCCCTCCAGTGCTTTATTAAACACTTTCCCTTGGCTGATTTTTCCCCTCCTTTTGTTATTAGTGTCCTCTCAGTCACTTTGCAACTCCTGGGAGAGCACTCATATCCAAATCAATCTAAGTGAATTTGGAACACAATATTTATGTGACTTGCTATCAAATGCCTTGACATAATTTAAGTATGACACCCACCACTTTTTTGCTACCTACTAATTTTGTTAATCCATCCAGAAAGCAATCAAGGTGGTGTGACAAGCAGTATCATGGGCTGCTCATCACTCACAGTTTCATTACCTAGTGAAGGTCTAGTGATTTTTTGTTGTCACATTTATTCTAATAATTTACAAGGAATGGAAGTTAAGAGTTGATCAGGAGTGTCAATTCATCTCTGTCAGAGACCCAGGCTTTATAGCATGTGAAAACATTGCTGTCATTCACTGTTTGCAACAATAGTGATAACATTAATTGGAAGAGAAATCTTCACCGATGATTTTCTGTCACCTCCAAAGTAAATATTGAAATACACTTCTCTTTACTCGGCCTTGGCTTTTGTGTTTTCAGTGTTTGATCATGGCAGGAGAACAAACACATATGTCATTAATGTTTCATCAAGAAGGTCAATTCAAATAAATCAAAAAGTGATTAATACTAAGAGTTTCCAGCCAGGGGTGAAAGGACACCTGGATCTCTTAATAAACTGTATTTAACTTTCTTTTAATGGTAATGCATCCCGTTTGTGCCTGAGGGGAGGAGGCAGGGCAGCTGGGCTGGCATTTGGATGCTCAGATGCTTCCAGAGAGAAGGTTTTGGGCATAAAGGGTCACCCTGAGGTGGGGAGGCTTGTGGATGGACTTGCACATGAGACTTCAAGGACCAAACACATGGAGAAAATTGGGGTATGAGAGTAGCTGGGGTCTTTTTTTCTTTTTCTTTTTTCTGGCACCCCCATGATACACAGCGGGTAATGCAGGAACCTGAAGAAAGGAATGCAGTAAGGTAACTTAGCTTGTGAAGTTTTCTCTGAACTGCCCTGCCCACAGGGTCACAAAGACTGGTGCACATCCAATGACTTGGACTTCTCCACACTGGAATGGTCTGGTGGCTGGCTGGGCTGAAGAGGACTGGCATGGTGATTTGCTCTGGGCTATAAAGGAAGCTGCTGAGGGTGTCAGCTAATGTACTTTAAAGGAGGACATGGGATGAATGGACGTGGGGATTTCAAGGACAGCTTTGCACTGTCTGAGATAGCTCTGACTGTATCAGACTCAGCCTCCTGAAAGCCTTCAGTGTTTTCCCTCCGGTGACTGGTGCCTGCTGGTACACCTCCTCATGGCTAGATGTGGGCAGGTGTGACTCACTACATTACATCAGTTTGCTTGCTTTTTAATGGACTCAGGATTTTTTCAAATAAAAAATCAGTCATGTAATGCTTATGTGGACCTGGATCCCTACAGCCTGCTTGGTTTCTGCCATTTCCAATGAGAAATCATACCATGTACGTGCTTTTCTATTCTCCCTCCCAAAGCACTCTGCCCGTCCAGTCATACTGCCTTCCTTAAAAACATCCATTTCCCTCTGGATAAGAACCATGTGGTGTGTGGGATCTGTCAGCTCTGCTGCTCCGAGAGCTCGTCCTCCTCAGTGCAGATGTCTTCACCTTCGTGCTCCATTTTCCAGCCCAAACAGAAGGACTGTTGTACAAACCCCAACCTGATTTCATGTTTGTTTCCACAACAATTCTTACTGGTGTTGGCTTCCTACTACAAGCTCTGAAGCTTTTACTGCCTACCTTGCTGTGCCTGTGGCTCTAGTTTCACCACTAAAGTCACTGTGTCCA
>NW_010973231.1:763757-815483 GCF_000737465.1 Haliaeetus leucocephalus
CCATGGACACATTCCTTGCAAAGTAGCCACTTCACCTCTGATTTCTCAGCTCTGCTCTTCAAGGGAAACCTATAAGCAATTTTGAAAGACCGGTGTAGGAATGAAAATTAATAGTAATAATAAGAAAAAGGTGGTTGTAACCGAGGTGTTGGTTTTGTTGCCGGTTTTGTAACCTCTCCATATAGGTTATAAATTATTTTTCTAGCTGTTTCCCCTAGGAGATAGCTAGCTGGTCATCTCTCACCCTCTCTCCCTTTGCTGCATGAGTGCCAGCTATCAGCTTTTAATTGGTCCAGCTTGTATACATCCAGTTAAACTCTGAATAGCTTTCCCAACTTGTATTTAGCTTTGGGCACTCAACAGCCTGTCCAATTTTTCAGTTAATCTAACAAAATACATGTCTGCAAATGCAACACTTGTCTGGACTGTGTCTTTAGATAGCTGTGGCTACAGCAAAGCACTGCAGGTTTCCTAATGACACCATCGTCTTCTCCTGGCAAGGCCAGCCCACGGGACTGGGTATCTGGCATTGCACTGACCTCTCTCAGCCCAACTCTGCCCTGGGGAAAAGCAGATGTGCATGCAAGGAGTCAAGAGGTATGTTCTTTTTATTCTTCAGGAGCTTCTCTTAGTTGGAAAATAGAGCTAGTCTGCCATTTCTGACATCATACAATGTATAACGTGCAGTTCACATTATGAAGTGACTGCCCTGACAAACCTGAAGCCATCAGAGAGGCTGTAGTTTGTTGTGGACCAGTTAGCTGTGGGAAGTGTGGTGAAGCAGGAGGAAAATGTCTGTGGACAGGACATCAGTCATAAAGTCATAGTGGATATAAAGGTAGCCTGAGTTCAAACGACAGGTGAAAAAAAAATGTAGTGGGAGATAAGTTGAAGGTAAATGGATAAAGATTTACGATAATTCATGGCATTCTCTTGTAGCTCTTCATTTGGTTATTAGAGTTATGCAAAACCCACAAAAAAACCCCCACCTAAAAAAAGATTCCAGTATCTTCAGAATTTTTTTTAACTTTAATTTCCAAAATTACTGTAGTCAAAAGTCTCATTGAAATTCTGGGGAGCATCTGCTTTTAAAAGGGTGACTGCTAAAGATATTTAGGCATCTAAGATGAAAACATGAAAATAGGCATTCTCAAAAGAGTTGCTACAACTCAAATGCTTTTAAAAATGCAAAAATGAGATCTAAGGGATCTCTGTGTCCTTACTCCCAATATTCTCCTTTTAGGAAAAAAACACCCCAATTTATTAATTTTCTGAAATTCCAGCATACTTTCAGGTACATTATAAATAAATCTATAATTTTAATACAGTTTTTTAATTTTGTTGAGTTCCTACCTGAAGTGCTGGAAAGTTCATTTATTATGTTGCATGTATCATTCAGTTAAATCTGTTTCTGACTGGACTTTGAAAATGCAGGCATTTGTAGAAGACTTGATTTATTAGAAAGCTGAAGAACAGATGTTAAATTCTAGGTTTTCACAAAAAGCTTCTTTAGTACCTGACTCTTGCTGATAAAGTTTGACATCCCCCTATTTTGAAAATTATATTTAACTAAAGATATTTTGAACAATGTTGAGGAAGATGACAGCTGCATCCTTTAAATCATGCTGTATTTTATAATGGTTTTATAGCTACTGTCAATTGGTCTAAAAGTCAGAAAAACTGCCTGGTGGATGAGAACATTAAGTTTGTGGTTTCTGGTTCATTGCTGAAAGCAAGCAATGATCTTTCATCCTATTACTGGAATAGATAATTGAAATATAGGACTATAGATTAGCCGCAATGTGAGTGGTCTTTTTTTTTCCATAAGTACCACCAATACGCCCTTTCCATCTACCCTAGCTGGATTGCAGTGGATTGCAAGCTGGCCAATTAGCCACATTAACAGCTAATCTGGGGTGCAATGAGTCAGTGGAGAAAACTGACATTTTTTGTGATCTCTGTTTCAAATGCTCTGTCTGTGCAGGTTTAATGTGATAGTCCAGTTAACAAGGGAATAGGCTTATTTGGCAACCACTTTGTTCTGTATTTATAGCAATGATTTTGAGTTTAAAATGTATCCATGTAGACATACCTCTATGTTAACAGACAGCCTAGGCTGACTCTCCAGCTGGAACAACAGTAACAGTGAATCAACTCTGTGCTTTACTACCAAGGATGGCTTGAAGTAGTCTGGCAGAAAACAGGAGCACCATTTCCTATGCCACTACAAACACAACTAGCAACAAAAATATCTTTGTTATGAAATGAGTTATTCTGTTCTCTCTAGATGGGTACTAACAGTCTGAAATTTATCCTAGACTCAGCACAGCAGAAATAAAATTTTTAAAAATAGGCAGTGTTATTAGAATGAACAAATTTCAGCACTGATTAAAGAGGAATCACACACAGGAACACCTTTTCATCCTGCACAAAGAAACTTCAGAGATTCAATCCATAAAGCTATTAAAATAATTGAAATCAGCAGCTGAATTTAAGAGGAAAAAGTTATTTCCCTTTGCCTGTTTCAAAATGAGAGACTACTGTCTGGTACAACTCTGAGTGAACAGAAGAGAGTTTTATACAAGCATTCATTCATAGCACTGGGGAAGCTGAAGCAAAAGTGTCCTACAGCAAACTCAGATTCATTCTTTATCCTTTCTTTGTAGGCTGTGTATTTGTTCAGTGCTGTCTGTATTTCTCATCCACATCCAAGTTTGTGATGTTGGAGCGACAACAGGGATTTTGTTTGAAGAAGAGACTGAAATTTGTCTCATAGTCCTCAAACTTAATCAAGGGTCTATAAAAAGCTGAACAAAACAGAATGAGGAAATCAAAAAATTGCCAAGTTTTCTAGAAGCTTTATTTAAAACACCCAAAAGAAAAATAATAATCACCTCCACTTTGTTTAGCAACAGACTGTTCACAACACTGTGGTTCAAAATGATGCAGCAGTGTGTTGGGCTCTCACTCCTGCAGCACAGCCTTCCAGAAATCCAGCCAGCAGCTGCAGAAGCACTTCCACCATACAGGCGATGGTGGTGGCATCTGCTGTGCGGCAGGCTCTCCTCCTGGCTCCTGGTGGGGATCTCTGTGAGGGAGTGATGCTGTTGAGAGCAGCATCCTGCTTGCTGCGCCTCAGAGGTGTGGCCAGGTTTGCATTATGAGGGGTCTAGTGGGAGTCTTGATCTGCCAGATCCCATCTTGTGTTGTTTTCTCCTTCTGACGCCTTTGTTTGGAGAACTTCATAAGGATGCATGCTTTTCCTAATGCTGTTTGACATCAGTGTAAAGATACACATTTGTTATTCACACAGAGATCTGGGCTGAAATTTCCCTTGCTGGTAAACCTCTAATTTGAGATTTTCTTTATTCCGCGTGTTTTAATGAAGGCCAAGTGACCAGCAGCCTAGACACCAGCTAAGGTCCTGCTTGGTTTTGGCCAGTGGGATACTAAGCTCTTCACATTAAAAGCTGCAGGCTCCGGGCACTGTCATCACTACCTGTTTGTCTTTCCACCGGCTTTTTAAAATGTTTTGTGCCCTTGACTGCTTTGTAAGAAGTTCATTAAGAATTTCTTCCATTAGCATAAGTACATACCGGTCTTTGAGGCTCACTGTTTCTCTTGGGACACAATTCCTTCTCAGAAAGCTACAAATGACAATGTGACCCTGGTAGCCCCTCTGTGAATTTAGGGACCAGCCGTGTGCAGGTGTGTGAGGGGGGGACCCCAGGCAAAGCCTTGCTGCTCCGCACAGATGACCGTACACGTGGACCATGTGAGCACCCTTGCAGAGCTTCACATGCCTGACCGAAGAGGCCAGACTTCCCATCCTGAGCTGAACCGTTCATTTGGTGATAAATCAGCAAGTGATTTATCCCCGAGAGCAGAATTAGCCTGTGCTGCAGTAAGCCTATCCACCCCCCATGGCTTTCTGATTGCATGGCTGCTCCCCCTGAGCACCAGCTGCATGCGTCCCCTGGCACTTGTATTTCTTCCTCACACAGCTACTCAGTGGGACTCTGTTGTGCTTTTCCCGTCACACCCTGGCTCAGTAATCTGTTCAACAACATTTTACTTTGGGCTTGTCTGCCATAGGCTTTCCTGCCACATGATGCAGGCGAGCCTCCTAATGGTAGCGGGGATTTGTCAGTGCTCTTACCTTTACAGGAGCTCTGGTTTTGCCTGTGGTCCTTACACCTGCATTTGGCTGCCCCAGGGTACTTAAAGAAACTAGTGGAGGGATAGAAACAGGGAGACTCACCATCTACTTGTGAATGATTTGTGAGCAGGGGAAGTAGTGAAATCATCAAGCAAATTATCTGCAATAAATTATTAGTCTTGCTCTAATTTGAAGTCTAAGTTGGAAAATACATAGCAGATTTCATGAAGGCTTTTCTCCAGCATTCATCCTGATCAGCTGTTTACATACACCCCTCTTCACAGAGAAGAAAAGTAGCTGCTAAGTAACTTCATTCACAACTCAAACTTTCTCACATGCATCCCTCCCTACTTTTCCTACTCTGTCCAGAAAGTGCCAGCAATCTTTCTAGTTATTTTGTATTCTAGTATTTTCCTAATCTACCCATGCCTGGTAAGTCATGATGATACCTGGAAGTGGAGATGGGAGCAGCATTTGCCACAGCTGAGTTTACCTCTCCCAGGGTTGGAAACACAAACAGAGAGCTGGGCTTTGAGAATAGTTCATACTGGTAAACCTCTGACTTTGTTGCTGTTCCTGCAGGGAGGTGCACTTATACTGAAAATTGTGGCTGTCAGTGGAAAGAGAAACCTTGAGAACTACCCTGACCCCCTTCAATCCAAGAGCAGGTTTTGTTATGCCTCTGCAATGACTCTCTAGTATGAAGCAAAGCTATTTAGGTTGCATTTCTGACAAATGACAGTTCTCTAAAATTGTTTTATTTTTCTGGCAGCCTTATTTGGCAGGCTGAAGAATCTGGTACCTTTGGTTTTTTTCAAAGCAAAAACTGGAACTGGACTTTTTTTGGCATCTTCTCTTGCAAATTTGTTTCTTAGTGACAGTCCCAGTTCCATTTCTGACTTGTTTTGTGTCTAGTCTCTGTAGCTGCTGCAGAAAAGATGCTCTAACTGGTTTTTGTTTCAATCTATTTCATGGGGAACTAAGCTTTTCTTATTCTTTTAAGCTTTATAGACTGTGTAATAGTTCCTTCAAGCTAGACTGGCAGTGAGAAGACTGAAAGATTAATGCTAGCAGAATATGTGTCTTCTACACGCAGTAAAACAGCTCATCCGAAGAAATGCTGCATCCTCATGGCCAAAGCCAGGCGGGCACGGGAAGGCACGGGTCAATGCTCACCAGCCCCAGGGCAGGCTCCTGGCCACTGCCTTTTCCTAGGGCCAGCCTAATGTCCTCGGCAGGCAGCATGGCTGTTTCAGCATCAGCCTCCCGGTGCCTGGCCATGGGATCCCAGCTTGTAAAACTCAGATCCGCAGTGGCTCCCACCTGGGCAGCGAGCTGGGGGTTCCCTGCCGTGGGAGTCGGGTCGGCTTGTTTTGCTCTGCAGAGGGGTCAGTGTACCAGAGGGAGGTGTTCCCAGCTTCCATGGCCCAGAGGAAGCCTGCAAGTCTTTGCATTGCATTCAATAGCCATTTGATGAGGCTGAAGAGATGGAGATAAAAATGCAGGCCTCATTGCAGAAAACTGCATCTCTGACCTTTTTGTTCCATTACATGTTCTCTCCCGGCTGGTTAACCTGCAAGCAACCGGGACAAGCTGTATTGCTGGCTGAGGCAGGCAGGAGTCCTCCCAGGACGTTTGCTAAGTAACTTCTCACTTTTCTACTTGCATCATTTCCAGGACATGTTCCTTACCTGGCTTCACAACATCTCGGAGAAGGCTGTCCCTTCCCAGCCCTGAGGCTGCCATGAACTGGGGCTGTGGGGCTCATGGCTAGGAGGCCCTGTCTGGTAGATGGGTACTGGGTCTCTCAAATTTTAGATCTTCTTTGAAGCACCTTTGTTCTCATTTAGTCCTATTTAAAAGTATTTCTAAGAGCAGGGTTGTCTCTGCCACTCTTACCTGAGGACCACTGCTGCCATGAAGACCATAGCTTTTGATGTCCCTTTGATACGGAGGGATAAGCCGGAGGGACACACAAAATGAATGATGGCTGCAGACAAGGGGGATGGGGCTGAAAGGAGAATTTGAGCCTTCTTTCTATTTTCTACATAGGATTCTTTAGCATTTTTCTCAGCAGCATGAAAGGCATGATCTCACCTGCCCTTTCTGGGTGCCATAAAATGTTATCCTCAGCCAGTCATCAAGAGCTGAAACTATGAAATGAATTTCCACATTTTGATTATTTCCAACATTATTACAACAGTAGATTAAATGTCAAGGGCCCTAGGTGTTTTATTAGTATCTATAATGAGTTGAAAGACATGTAGTCACTTTATACCATGTGACTGGGTTGCCTATAGATAGCGTAAGCCTGAAGTGCTCTTGTGGTGGAAACCAGAGGCAAACTCTTGGGGGCTAGATCTTCAACTGCTGTAAAGGTGTGAGATTTCCTGAAGGCACTAGAGTTTTCCTGATTTAGGGCAACCATAGATCTGGCCTTGGGGAGGGGGATCGTTTTAAGTTAGTCTGCTACCAGTCCCTAAGGATCACACAAACAGTTGCTTCTTTCTTGAAGTTAGGTGCTTTAATAAAATACAGCACTTATGCTTCTGCTAGTAAAAGGATAACACAGGAACTCGTCAACTGCTGGTTGTGTTTGCTGTGATTGCCATCTCTTTGAAACATATTTGCAGATGATGTACAGCGTTTAACTTGTTTCCCATAACTTTTTAAGTTGCCAAAGCAGTTTTGGCAGTCTCCTATCCATCCGTGTTGACCTACAAGAGCATTTGTTCTCTCACTGTGTCGCTCAGTCTCAATTTGGACTTGCGCATCTCAGTTTGCCACCCAAAGCTTCCCTTACAGTCACTGGAGAGCAGGAGGCACAGTCAGGATCTGAACCATGTTAGATGTCTGTTGCAGGAGGAGGTGAGCAGAGGGGAAGTGTGTTTCACACAGTAATTAAGGCTGGTCTGAAAAAAAGAAAACACGGGGTTTTCTTTGGTACTTGACTAAATTATTGCTTTTGATCACAATCTTCTGGAACTCAGGAGGGATAAAAGCCATCTGATGCTCTTGGTGGCTCTTTGGTCCCCATGGTGCTCAAGAACAAATACAGCTCAGCAGACAGAGTGCCTCAGGGCTAGGCTGTCAAGACTTTCTTTTTGCAGAGAAACACAGCATCTATATTTCTAACCAGAAGAGGCAAATTTCGAGGTATCAAAACCTAGGAAATGGAATTACCTGTTTCTGGCTGTGGCTCTGCTAGGCTAGCTCTATCCAATGTAATTGCTTCGCCCAGATGCAGCCGCTTCATTGCTGTTGTATCCACGATAGTGCTGTCAGCCCTCAGGCATCGCTCAGAAGATGGCAACGGGCAGCTGAGATCCCACTGAGAACAACCACCTGAAGTGCAACTTGAGGGTGGCCAGGACTTGCCCAAAACAGGGTGGGACTGCTTCCAGGCTTAGGGCTGTAGGTAAGTAATTTTGGGAGCTGTTCATCAGGGAGAGCAGCCAGCTATCTCTGCTGCACCCATGCTGTGTGCAGAAGGTGACCCAAAGGACCAGCCAAGAAGCGCTGTGGCTCTGGACTGAGTGGGAGCAGTGGACGCAGGCAGGTAGAGAGCAACAGCCTCGGGCTTAGGTGTGGGATAAACTCACTATGTGGGTAAAGCCTTAGGCATATTCTTAGCTGCTAAATGATTATTTTGGTAGCCACCCTTTGGAGAGTCAGTCTCCTTCACTGAACTATGTCATTGCTTTTCAGGACAGCCAAGGTTTGAGGCCAAATCGGCCATCTGTCCACTTAACAGGGAGAGCTCTGCATAGCCTGGGGAAAAATACTGGCTGCAGCCTGTGCCTTAGGGAGCATTCAGGAGGCAGCTCCTTAGACCTGGCTACCTCCACCATAACTGCAGTCGCTGCAGCAACATCATGATGTTGATACTAGGCAGACAAGACGCTCCAGTGTGCTTCTAAGAAGGCCTGAAATGTAACTTTTTGCAAGCGTAGGCTGGATTGGTACACTGCCTGAACACTGACAATCATCAAAAGTGTTCAGAGCAGCTGCAGGCCAGCTAGGAAATGCCTGGACCTCACAGTGTAGGCATGTAGCATTAACGTGTTGCCCCATGTAGGCTGTTACAAGGATACTCAAGCTAAATGCTACAGGAAAGGTCTTCCTCATCAGCAGGAGAAAGATGAGACAACAAAATTAAGACGAGTAATGTGGAAATGGAAACAGAACAAAGGAGTATAGCAAGGGCATGGAAAGTATAAAAATGTGTCTAGGACATCTGGCAGACTGATGTGACTGGATCCAGATTTGGACTCTGCCAGATGGCTGAGGTGAGCTGCATTCAGCTTTCCTTAGAAGAAGGATTGTATTAACAAAACTGACTCAGCACCTTGCAGCTCTAGGCTGACTTAGAGATCATTTCTAGTCCTAGAGAGGAAAGCTTGAGGAACAGGCTAAGGACAAGTTTGGGTCCCAGCTTCTATTCCACCTTTATGTTCTCTCTGGTTTCTCGCCCATCTCCACTGCATCTCTGTCCCCCCCCCCAAGTTTTGTAGGTACTTTTAAAAAAAAAGCTCTTTTTCTATGCACCAAATCATTCCTCATTTGAAAACCAACATACAGCACAACCAGGTAACCCATCCTTGGGGAACTCTGTGGAGAATAAGGAGCTTAAGCATTGAAAGTGGTTTTCTAGCTGGAAGTTTGTTCTTCCTTTCACCTAATCCCACGAAAATCTCTCTTCCAAATCATCTCGGGGACCTCCCCATGGCCTGGCCCAGTTCCTGTCTGAGCCCTCCTCGTCTGGTAGGAGTGATCAAAGCCCTTACACATCTAACTCCAAAGCCAAGGGAGCCTTATTTTAAGAGGGTACCAATGTAGTTCTGTTGTTTGACCAGTGGGAGGCCCTTAGAGACCATCAAGTTGTCACAGTTTAGAAAAATTGCACTTTGCATTCTTGTAGCCCTCTTTATATGCTGCCCTGCAAGTTCTTCAGAGATTTTGAGGAACACATCTAGTCCCAATTTTACAGACTAGAGATATAGACAGAGAGCAGAGAGGACTTCCCAGTCATTGTAAAATAAGTGAATGACAATAACTTGTGAGATTTTACAGAATATAGAAACAGGTAATGTCCCTTCCCTCACAAACAGTGACATCACCTTCATACACTTTTATTGTTGTTTTCTTAAACATTTGGTTTGCCCTAGGAGTTGCTTAAGAAAATTAACCTTTACAGAAATTTCTTTCATTTATCCTCATGTACATTGTGATTAATCTCATTCCTTTCTGGCTCCAGACAACCAAATATCCAATAGAAGTATTTTGCCTTTTTCCTTTGAACAGATGCTTCAAACACCTAGCTATTGTAACTTTCTGGATCACCTCTTCCGTTTCCTATGTTTTATTGATATAGGTTTGTAACACAGAAACTCCTGTTTAAAGCAGTCCTCTTAGCAGCTGTGATTTAACCTATTTAACCTGGAAATGCCTCTGGAGCCTTTTGAGCCAATTCATCTTCTAGTAAGGAATGAAAACCTGCTGGGAGTTATCATCTTTCGTAAATGGACTGAACTTTGGTCTCAGCTGCATCCAAAAAACTTTCCTGTGATGACATCAGTCTCTCCAAGAGCTAGAAGCTACAGAGTATGTCAAGCGAGGAAGACCCCTTAGGCTGAACGCCAGCTTTCCTGCTAGACAAAACATCCATATTTCAACTCTTGCAGAAATATGTTTATCAAGATGACGGTAATGTCCACATTGATCTGTTTGCCAAGCTTGAAATGCTACTATTTTATATTATTAGATAAATGGAAAATGCACAGGAACAGCATTACACACTATGAAAAAGTATACCTCGAGTGGAATAACAAAAAAACATTGTAATGTTCCAAGTCTCTCTTTGAAGGTATGTGAAATAATTTGTGTTAGGCAAGAATAATTTTTTCTTACATGTTCAGGTTATGATAAAAGCATGCAAACTGGTTGTAAATGTACAGCAATGGATTGAAATTTTAATTCCTTACAGTCCTTATAGTCTCTGTTTGTGGAAATAGCCCTTAACTGTTGGACTGTGATACTTACCGGTCCTGTTGGCAGCCTCAGTTTGACCCTGATTCAGAAGCATGCTAAATCTCAAAAATTCATTAGCAGAAGCAAAAATGAGTGTTGCATGCATATTAGCTAAAGCTACTAGGCTGGAATGATCTCTCTGCAAAACAGAGATCTCTTTTTATATATTTTTTACCAACCACATTTCACTGTTCCCCAACTTTTCCCATTCTGGGACAAGTGACATTCAGAGCTTTTCAAACTGGGGGGTCATGCAAAAATGGTTGCTGGGGAGGGAAGGTGGGCAGGAAGGTTTTGTAGATCTTTTTTGCCAGTGTCAAGACAATTCTTGCAAAATTATGGGATTTGACCTTCTGAATAGGAAAAAACCAAAGCATTTCAGTTCTAGCATTGTCAATCAGCTTCACACAGAGTGCCAGCTTTTAGACTGGGTTGCCCAAAGGCCAGCTGAACCCCTTTTGCAGTCAAGCAGCATATTTCTAATGATCTAACTATAAATATGGGTAGCCAGCTCCAGATAACAACTTCTGAAAACTTGATGGGTAAGGATTTTTGTGGACAGCCCTGAAGGGAGCATGGCAAAAGGTGATGTGACTGCAAAGGGTGGAAAGGAAAGGAGCCACCCTGCAGCCACCTCAGCTCTTGAAGAGTGCAGCAAGGTTTGCAAGTGCTAACTCTTAGGCTTATCATAACTTCAAAGAAAAAAGTGAATACGCTGACAGTTTCTGCTCTAAGGCTGCCCAGGTGTCAAAGTGCACCACATAAAAGCCAGCGATTTAAACAGCTTTATTAGAGGATGTAGAACACCACAGAGATGAAGAAAAAGAAGCCAAGCATGCAGCATCTGATTGGTTTAACCTGGTTCCTTTAGCAGAACACGCACATTGACGCTTGCTGTGAGGTTGCTCTTCGTTTCACACCAGCCCCCCTCTGAGGAGGCAGATCTATTCTAAATGAAGCAACAGGGCAGCAGTCTGTAAAGGACACAGCAGGGGTGACAAGCAGGGGAAGATCAAGACAAGACAGCATGCCACCAAAGGAGGAGAGCAGACAGAAGAAATCATCTGCCTTATACCTTGGGCTTCCCAAGATGGTGGGAGAGGAGTACGTGAAAAAGGAAAGTACAACAGAGAGAACTATAACACTGAGCAAGAGTGGTTAATATTGTTGTATTTTATGCTTACATTGAAATAATGGAAAAATAGGGCTTTTGAAAACACTTCAACAGATCACCTAGTTCATTCTTCTGCCTGAGACAGGATCAGCTACACTAACACCCTTTCTAACCAATGTTTGCCTAAACTGATGTCAAGAAAAACCTCCAGTGATAGATTAGAACATATTGATGGAAGCTGTATCAAAGTTGAATAGAGCAGAGGGTGTTATTCTGTGTGTTTTCAGGATCTTTCCATTGAAACAACCCTGTATTACCTCTGGCTTTTTTTTTTTTGCTACATACTGACATTGCCAATGGCTTAGTGTTTGTCTCACAACCACCACTAGATCTCATTTTGAAGATAAACAGTCCAGACAGGTGCTCTTCATCCTGCCTTTGTGATTATTTCTGCCTGTGTAGCAAGTTAGCTTGTCCCACTAAATTTCACCTCAATTTTTCCAGGCTGTTTTCCCAACTGGTCATGGCAATTCAGAAGTCCAATCCTGCCTTCAAACGTGCCTTCAACCTTGCCTGAAGTAGTGTGCCCTACAGGCTTCTTAAGTGCCAACTGTCTTATCAGCTCAGTTATTACGGAAAGTACTGGGAAAACTGTATGCAAAAAAGACTCCTGCTGAACCCTGGTTGGTCTTTGACAATGAACTCTTGACAGCATCTTTCTGAATATTGCTTTCCAACCAGTTTTTCATCCACATAGTCCCTAGCTACCACAAAAATCTTTTCAAAAGTTAGGTCATATGCGGCATCTAGTGCTTCCTCCTCTCCTCTCTGCAAAGTCTGTTACCCCATCATAGAAGATAATTAGATTGGTTTGATACAATTTGTTCTTGACAAATCAGATTTAGTTGCTGAATCATTATAAACTTGCTTGTGCATAAAAACCAATAATAATTGCTTTCATACATGTCTGGAGTTTTCAAACTCTTTACTTACATTTTTTACTTTAGATACTTATTTTATTAAATGAGAGGATAACCAAAGGAGTTACAGGGGGTTTCTGTTTTCTATCATCCACAAACAAACCTCAAGAGTCAAAAAGGGTGACACCCTTGGCCTTAGAATGCCTACTGTGTTTCTTCAGCCTTCCTACCTTCTAATTTGCTTTACCACCTGTGCTTTTATAAGCTTGGTTTTGGAAATATAAGTATTTGCAATTAATATTTTAACAGAAATCTTTAAGACATGTTCTGGGGTTTTCCTGGTTTATACTCATTGCAGGGAATCCTTCTTCAAAAATCTAGGACTTCAAATCCAACACTTTTGCATCACAGAGACCATGCTTCTCTTGGGTCTTCTGTGCATATGTAAGGACACAGGTTACTCAGGGGTTCCCAGCTATGTTGTCTTATCTGGTCCCGCTGCTGACAGAAAGATGGAGTGCTCTTGGTTTCACCTGAACCCACTTGGTCCACCTCACATACAGGCTTAATGACCAAAAACCCGACCAAACAATAAAGTAGGTCCTTATGTATGAGAATTCAGATCAGCCTTCCAGTAAAAGGAATAGAAAAGAGGTAACAAAAACTCCAGAAGAAATCAGGCTTAATAGCAGAAGACCTGTGCAATAACTTGCTCTATCGTCCTTGGAAATCCCCAAGACTTGCCCAGAGTTTTGAGCTGTGGTCAGCCTTGCAGCAGCATTGCCCTCTTCTCAACGCAGCCTTTGCTTCTGACTAGCACTCATCTCTGCCTTCCCTTCCTTTCAGTAATTTACAAATAACTTTTGAGGATACAAGCACCTAAATCCTACCCAGAATCATCTTCTGCAGTGAATATAGGTAATTTCTTCAATAGCTTCTAATGAACTGATCATGTAAGTGCTGTTAATTGCTCTTGCTAGACCTGAGCACCTGGGATACCTGATGGTTAGTATCCCTTCATTCTCAGCCAGTGTGCCTGTTTGCCGTTTCCTTACTTTCTGCACCAGCCCCCTCATCCAAGAGTATTTGTGTTTTCAAATCTGCTATTATATAAAATGCTGCTTAAACATGCAAACTTGTGATTTAGATACCTTGCCAGATTTCTACAGATGTGCTTAGTACACACTAACAATTGCTTTGTCTGTAGGAGTTACCACTTTTCTCCCATCTCCTCCTGGGTGTTACTGGGTTGCCAGGGATGCTGCACATCGCAGGCTAGCTGGAAGGAGCACTTACGGCTCCTGTGGTAGAGCATCAGCTATGAACCACTTTCTGGAAAAGCAAACAGCCACCTTACAGGAATGGACAGCCTTTCTTAAATAGATAAGGAACTGGCACAGGAATGGATGAACTTTTATCCCAAGAAAACAAAGATCACTTGGCTAGGAAAAAATTGACTACAGGAAAAATATGCTAGGGTGTTTTACTTTTTAACAGAAAGAAATGTCAGGGAAGTTTTAAAACAAGTATAAGCTGTGTTTTAAAGATTGAGCTTTTTCACCTCTTTTCTGACTTTCTTCTGCTTAAAGAAATCTAGTCTATTTTAAATAGCTTTTCATATATACTTTCTCTAAAGCATTCAAATCCTAAAGATTGGAAAATGTTCTAAAGTAAATGTTAAGTCTCTTTATCTAACTCCCATTTCATGTCAACAAGATAAACTTTGGTCCTTCTTTAAATACTTGAAATATATTTCTTTTGATAGATTTTGTCGTGGTTCAACCCCAGCCAGCAACTAAGCACCACGCAGCCGCTCACTCACTCCCCCCCCCATCCAGTGGGATGGGGGAGAAAATCAGGAAAAGAAGTAAAACTCCTGGGTTGAGATAAGAACGGTTTAATAGAACAGAGAAGAAGAAACTAATAATGATAATGATAACACTAATAAAATGACAACAGTAGTAATAAAAGGATTGAAATGTACAAATGATGCGCAGGGCAATTGCTCACCCCCCGCCGACCGACACCCAGCCAGTCCCCGAGCGGCGAATCCCTGCCCCCCCTTCCCAGTTCCTAAACTAGATGGGACGTCACATGGTATGGAATACACTGTTGGCCAGTTTGGGTCAGGTGGCCTGGCTGGGCATGAGAAGCTGAAAAATCCTTGACTATAGTCTAAACACTACTGAGCAACAACTGAAAACATCAGTGTTATCAACATTCTTCACATACTGAACTCAAAACACAGCACTGTACCAGCTACTAGGAAGACAGTTAACTACATCCCAGCTGAAACCAGGACAGATTTATATTAAGTTTCTTTAAACAATGTTTCATTTAATTACCTCCTGATATCTTTTTTAATGTGATAGCATGAAGAGTAACATATAAAGAAGTCAGCTGAATTCTCCAGTTAATATAGTTGTTACTTGGCAATACATTAGCAAATACCTCACCAAGCTCAGCCACAAGAATTGCTTCCCTGAGGTTTTAAAAAAGAAATTCTATCAACTGGGAGAGAGAATGGGCTATAAAATGCTATAGATTCTGTTCAAGTACTAATCTGATACTGAGTTTCTATTCAAATGCTGGAGCTTAAAATCACTTTTCAGAAAATAGTTGAATAAAAGAAAGTTATAGCTCTAGATATATCAGATAATTTCCTGAGGTCTCTTGGGCAATTTCCAGCTTTACATACTGCAGATTGTATAACCACGAGCCAGAGGTATGATTAACATCAGCCTGGAAATAAGCTGATTGAATGAGAAGATGTCAACTTCAGCCATGTCAGAAGGAGGCCCCAGGAAACCCCTCTCCGGGTAAAAAACCGAGCTGAAAGGTTCCTCCAAACCAAGCAAAAAAGACTTTCTTCATCTCCTGCCTCCCATTGACAGTGCTCATGCAGTCTCCGTGATTCCCCTCTGCAAGTGAGGGAGGCACTCACCAGAGGGGAGAACGGACGCCGCCTCGGTGCCTGGGTTGTTGCTGCAGGGGTGAGGCGGAGGGGACCATGACTAGATTTAGGAGCTCTCAGTAAGTCCCTGTGGCCTTACAGCAACTTGAATGGCTTGTGATAACTGGATTACCTTTTTTTTTTTTTTAACTTTCATAAGGTTTGTCTATACATGGACATGTTCACATTATTTCAAAACTAAACAGATACACCAAGGAGAACTTGCACCTTTAAAATTAATTTTCCCCATGCATAAGCTGTTGGATCTATGACAGTCTGAAGTAGAGCTCAATACTAGTTTGGGAGATAAAATACTTCAGTTCCTTTTGAGGGTCAGCTTTCTCTGAAAAGCCTAATCCCTCTTAGAAGTCCTTCAAAACAAGGCATATAAAAAGGGCAGAGATCGAAATAATTATTATTTCTTGCTTGTGTCCTGTTTGGGTTTTTCTTTGGTTTCCTAAACTTCCTTTGATAGCCATTTTCAAATACTGGTAGTATTTAGCTTGTCTTTAATTTTCATGGATAATTACATGTGGTGGAAAGCCCAATACAACAACTTAAAAAAAAGGAAACAATATCCCTCATTTAGGATTAAAAAATTCAATTTACTTACTTATTTTTTCTACATTATTACATGTTTACTAAAGAAATTATCTGGCACTCAGAACAGAAAGACCCACTTTATGCTGTCACAGAAAGGTGGAAGGAAACCAAGCATGGATTTTTTTTGGACAGATTAAGGTTCACTTGTTGTCACAATATGGGAGAATAAAAGAAATATGGGGGAAAAAAGTAATCGGTGACTCCCACATTTTATGAACCGAAGTTGCTTCAGCAGTTTCATGCTCGGGTGTCTCTGAGTTCTGCTGAAGTCTCTGTAGTCCCTGTGTGCCTACGGATAGAAGCCTTAAAATAAAGGCGGTTTAAGGTTAAGTCTCTGTGTTTTTTAGAATGTATGTAGTCAAGGTCAGTATATAGCCTTAAAATGTTTTCGCACTTGCCGCAGTCTAAATCATCACATTTAGTTCATAATCAGCATGCTGACATAATACGGTTTATAATCCAGCCACCATGACAAACGGACTGCATAACAGCCAAAACCAGATAGATGCTTCCTCCACTAAATAAGGGATTTATTCCTCCACATACCAATTTTCTTGCCTTTATGTTACTTCTTATATTTTAATTTTTTTTCAGGTTTTATTTTAAATATACTTATTTGTGCTGTGATTCTTCTGCTAAATTCAGTCTTCTCCCTGCTAGTAATTTCAAAGTATTTACAAATTCTTAAATCACTGAATCAAAATCCTGTGACAATTTAAAGAGTGGTTCCAAACAAATCAGAAGCAAGTGGTTATTACCTGCATACCATTACCTGTATGGGAAAAGGGTGTTAATATTGGGAGAGCAGCTACACCAAGGTGCAAGTTATATGATTAAAATAAGCTATATGCATGTTTCAAAGGACTCTTATTTGGAAAATTCCTGCTAGCTTGTGTCCTGGGATTCCTTTTATGCACCACAGATGTTGACAAGTATTTTCAACAGAGAGGGAAAGCACACATCAGAAATAAAATATTGCTAGATTACAGAAGTAGTCAGAAAACCTAAAACAAGTAAACCTTCAAAATTTAAACTGTTGTTTGTGTACACAGCTTTTGCCCTTCCCTTCCCTTCCCTTCCCTTCCCTTCCCTTCCCTTCCCTTCCCTTCCCTTCCCTTCCCATCTTGCTTCAACAGTCTCTCTGATGCTGAATTCAAGGTAAGACAGTAGTTTCTGGAGGTTACAGCCCTAAAGTGACCGTGTTTGTCTAATCTCTAATTGCATATGCAATTTCCAAATTTGAAAGTGATGAAACTGCCTCATGTCTTAAAAATTACCCAGGAAATAGTGGCTGTAGATTGTGGTACTGCGTAATTCTGAAAATATTTCTTAAAAATAGGCTTAATCAGATTTATAAAGCTGAGTACGTCAGACATTCGTCTATCAACATATGCAGATTTGATTATCTCAGGTGAAAACCCCTACTGGAATGGAATTTACATTACAGAGTATTCCTGCTCAGTGGTTGGCACTGTGTAATTGTCAGATGGATAGAGTACAACTGTTTACTGGGGCTAGCCACATTACCCCCTTGAGGAGATTATTCTTGCTGTTTATGTAACAGCCAAGGTAACATATTACATCAGCACTTCACAGAAGTAGCTCTCTGCATCATATTGCAATTTAAGATTATTTTTTTAATCTCCCATTATGCCTAAATAAAAACATTCTAGTCTGTTATTTTCTGAGGCACAAGCCTGTTAGCTATTAATCTGATGCATTTATTTTCTGCTTATCAAGAAAAATGTTGCTATAGCACTGATGCTGTTTTCAAATAAGTAAGGCTGAAAAATATTTGATCCATATCAGCTGCTTTGCCTAAATTACTCATCACTTTTTACTTTTTCCTGTGAGGGTAAAATTTTCTTCGCGTCAGTATAACTCTCATTTTCAGAATTTGTGCCCATGTGCCAAGATCCAGTGCGTGACCAAGACAGCTCTTGTGGCCTCTAGAAACCTGCCCAGCTCGGAACCTGCTAGCAGACCCACAGCAGGTACAGGTTGCTTTTCCATAATGACAGAACATCATTCTCAGGTCTGTCAAGGCTTCGCCTTGGAGGTTAGCTTGTAGGTTGACACACAAGGTGCTCCTCACAGGGACACCTCTGAGCACAGAGCTCTAGCTGGGGTATTTTGCGGCACCACTTGGAGCCGTGCTCATCCTTCTGCGGGGTTATACTGCTGCCAAAATGCCGTTTCCCACGGTTCCCGCTGCTTTGAACGGGGGTCTCCGTCGTGCTTCCTCCTCTGCCGCTGCGCCCGGGGGGTTTTGGTCTTTCTGCGCTGGGTGGAGGCACGTCCTCCCTCTTCCCTCCCAGTGCCCCAGCTCGCACTGCTCCATCCCCAAAAGGGTTCCCAGCCCCTGGGGTCCCTTGGGTGCCCAGCCGTTGTCACCACGGCTGCCCGTAAGCTGCGCAGACAGGGGATGGCCTGTGGGAGAGGCTCCCGGAGGAGATGCTCGGTGGCTTTGGGAGCAGGACCATGGGGCGTGAGGAGGACTCGGTCAGGAGGAGACTGGCTTGCTGGCCACGGGGCACAGGGCCAGGCCAGGGAAAGTGCTTTCCTGTAGGTGAGCAGGCGTGAGGCTCGCACTGGCCCGCAATTAACCTATCCTCACAGAGAAAGGGGAATTTCAGCAATGGACGCAGGTTAGGATGACGTTGGACTTCCCAGGGGGTGAGTCGAGGCACAAGATGAAATGCTGCGTGGAAAACATGGTGCTCACGACGTTCCTACCTGCTGCTGCAGCCGCTGCTCCGCTTACAACCAGAACCTCTGCCAGTATTTCTGCCGCTCCGAATCGCAGCCTATGCTGTGGGGAGCCAAGCGGTTTTGCTCTCCTGAAGCTGTGCCTCTCCAGAGCCACCCTCAGCTGGCTCTTTCCTTCAGTGAAGTGAAGATTAGCGCTGGCTCACTGATTAAAATGCACCTCAGCTTTGCAAGTCACTCTCTCCTTTGCAACCCACACTGACTCTGCTCTACACTGTCCTCCGTGTTACAATCCTTATAGTTGCATTTGATAGATATTTGCCCTGCCACTTAATCGCACCTACCATATATCATGTATATTTTCTGTTATTAGGCCTGCAATTTGCTGCTGTCTGGCTGTATCCCAACAGATGATTTAAGTCCCAGCAGTGTTATTACCCTTGCTGAGAACTGACATTTCGGACTGTTTAGCATCAGCTCATTCAGCTACATTTCACATGTGCTTTAGCTTATCACGCCTCAGGCTGAGCTGAATAGCAGCAAGGGTATGGAGCTGGATGAGGTACAAGCCTGGGAACACCGCGGTGGGGTCACCTCCAGTCCCGCGGCTGCAGGGACCTGCGATCGCAGCCTGCTCCCTCCTTCTCGCTGCTCTGGTCTCAGCTCAAGGGCTCTAATTTGCAGTTTGGAGCCACACAGGGCTCCCCTGCTCAATTTCTTGTTTCTGTGAAAGAGTTCAGATGTTGACCGAATGCCAAAAGTTAGCTATCAAAAGTATTCTTGCAGTGCACTGTACCTCAGGAGGTGAATTTATGGAGAAGCTCTGTCGCATGTTTTGGTGCCCACCCAGGCTAATAATTTCCAGCACCTACCCGAAGGCCACACTGATGCCCACCCCTCGCTCTAGGAATACAGACTTTTCCCCACAGAAGCAAACCAGCTGGTGAACTCAGTGTAGCTCTAGTGCTGCTGCAAAGCCTAGAGTTGGTTTGATTTGGTATCAAGCCAGAAAGAAAAGAAACACCACGTTAACCATAGGTTCTTGGATTTCAGAAAATATTTACCTTCGGTTCACTTATGCTGCTTAGCAGAAGGTAAAGTCCAGGCTCACTCCTACCTGCTGGCTCATCACTAATCCATACCATGAACTGATCTCCCAGAGAATTCTCTCCATTAAACATAGTACAAGGAGCCTGAAAACCACATGCTAGTGCTTCTAATTCATGAGCGCTCAAACGCGACCACCATGCCACTCACACAGTTGCTTTACATGCATTTGTTTTAGACTCAGGACATGAAACCAGGATACTGGTCTGAATTTACAAAGTTGTTTCTAGACGTCTCCAAAAGCCATTGGTTTCAGTGAAGGTTGAGTCTGCATACACATCCAAGGAATCTCCTTGGGAATAATTACAAAGCCTGGGCAACCTGAACATATTACAATCTGGGAGATACACCTTTGAAAGCATATTGTCTTGGTAACTGTCAGGTACCCTGCACAATTCAGAGTGCCTCAGCTGGCTTTTTCTAAAGTTGGGCAGGACATATTTTTATCCCAGGCTTGTCAAATTTGAGATTAAAAACCCAAAAGTTGTAAGAATTTATTATTTCTGTCCAAAATAGAGAAAAAACCAAATTATGGTACTTCACAAGAACAGACAATCCATCCTTTTCTTTTCATCGAAATGTTCAAATGATTCATCATTCAAATAATTTGATATCAGAGATTTTGCTTCTGATTTTGAATAGTAAATTCACATTTTAAATCCAAACCTTTTGAATGAAATTAAAACCTTTAGTTCAGAGAATGATGAAATGAGGTATGTGGGCAGTTTCATAATTCTATAATGTTAACGAAACAGGAAATTCCACCTTCCTGTTGAAAAGCTTGTTTTCATGGCAGCATTTTTCTATGGAAAAACATTATTCACAAATTCAAAAAGGTATTGTGCTATGGTATTTTCTTATGTACAGTTAGGATAGCTAAGAGGAAAAAACTGTTTATATTGTGTTGTGAAACAAATTATCGTGTCCAATCTTGGGGCATACTTATGTTTTTATTTTTCAAAGCATTTCACTATGTCTAAGTGTCACATCTATAAGTATACTTGATTACTTTTCTGCCAGAAGGACACTCTACACTACAACCTGAAGTAAGAAAAAAAACTCATTAAGGATATTACTATAGCTACAGCTGTGGTCTGAGCTTTGTGGAAACATTTTTTGCCTCATAAATCTGCTAAATAACAAATATCAGACTCCACAAAAACTGTCATAAACCTTATTTTCTGATACCATCTAATGTCCACTCAACAAATCTACACTTCTATAGATCTCTGCAAAATTTCTTTCTGCTTTTCATGTACTTTCCAAGACCAAAAATTTATCAACATAAAACAGATAACGGCACTAGAAGAGTGAACTTATTTATTAGGTCTTGATCTTTATAACAAAATAAACCTGAGGCCAAAGGAGAATGGTTTTGTATGACATGTTAATTCCTTTGTATTAGTAAGTCAGTCCATAGACTGGGTTGGAACATCCTTGTCATGAGTACGGCATATTTTAGAAACGTAACGGATGTGTCCCTGCTTACTTCTTTATACGTCATAAACCAAGAGAAGCACAGACCTGCAGAGGGTTTCCCTTGGCCCGTTACCTGGTACCTTGCAGGTATCAGGTTTGGCTCCTCTCTTTTTGCCGGTGGCTCCCCAGAAACCTGTGAGACATTTACTTGCATGCACAAGTCTTCCATTGCCCTATCTCCCTTTGGTCAAAATACAGTCAAGCCTCTGATGTTGTCACCAATGCACAAACTTCACAAGTTTTATGACATCTATTACAAAAACCCTTCTCTGTTATTTAAGTTTTCACTCACTTGTTTTTTGTAGTTATGCTTATTGTACCAATATTCTGTTATCAGGGTTCTTACATACTAAAACATGTTTTCCAAAATCAAGAAACATTTAGAAAAACAAAAGTAATGTGTCCCCTCCGTGTCTTTAGGCACATGCTTGCACTAGTTATCTCTGTGTGTGTATAGGGAAGAGGAGGTTAGGAGAAGACCATCTTCAGCCCCCTCCCTGCTGTGTTCCTCTCCCACACCTCGCGGCTGCTCAGCCTTCCTCTGCTAGAGAGGAGCTGGGGATGCGGGTGACGCCTGGAGAAGACCCACAGCATAACCTCTTGTGCTCTACACAGGCAAGCAGACCTCCTGGTGTCACTGCTTACCCTCCACCTAGGAAGCAGGTGCTGTTGGTTGCTGTTGGGTGAAGAAAAGCTGAAGATCAGAGTATGACCGAAACTGGTGAGAGCGTCAGACTAGTCACTGTTCTGGGGCAGAGAGAAAAATCTGTTCTCATCACCAGACCAGCCTACAGAACTTTTCTTGCTTCCTGCCATCAGCCCTGAGATCCAGTGTTGGTAATTATAATAGTCATATAATATGTAGTATATATATTAATATGATATTATAATATATATTATATTATACATAGTTATATATTTACATATTTAGTTACATATATATTTAGTCATAATGAATTACAAAATACATGCTGCCCAGTGGCAAAGATTCAACCTGATTTTGATGCTTGCAGTTGAGCATCTTCAGATCATCTGGTGATGTGGAGGCAATTTTCTCCTTTTTCTTCCCTCGTTCTCTGACAAAGAATATGTTAACAGCAGGTCTGGTACTCAAATAAACCATATGAGGAAATAGAGGCAGGAAATAAAGCTGGGGCTCCCCAGGACAAGTTCAGTGAGGTGACTTCTGTCCCTCCAACATGTGCCACACAGCTGTCAAACATGAGCAATCTGATTCAGTGCTCCTGGACATAACTCACATACATACATAAAAACGTGTCTCCACTGGGAGAGATGATAAAAAGTTAAGGGCAAGATTAAGACAAATGTTACTAAAATAGTATTTAAAAAAAAGGATGTTGAAATAATTGTGAAGATTTATGGTCTTTTTGCTCTTGTCCTTGGTAATTTCCTGAGTCACACTGGGAACATGGACTAGCATGTAGTGACAAAACCGGCCAAAGACAGAATCAGGTTTGGTTTTACACATTTCCCATAATATGACAATTGTCTAAAGCTGGTAACAAGGTAGGCCCTCATCACTAAACCCACGGAGAGATGAAGTTAGATTTCACAGCTGTTGGGAGAAAACCAAAACAGCAGTTCCCTGAAGTGATTCAAATCATCCTCTGCCTATCTAATATGCAGCAAGGATCCTTTGCTCATGAAAAAAGCAAGAAGCACCCTGCTCTCTCCCTCCCTCTCCTCCCACTGTCTCCAGTTCTGTCAGCGGGATTACTGGTGAACACTTTCAGGTGATCTTGTAAAAACCCTGGGAAAGAAGAGATGATCTGCCAAAGTTATGGTCTTCACAACGTGTTTAAAGAACCACACGAAGTTCCTCTAGCAGGTGTGATCTCTCTTTCCTCCTTCCCTCCCCACTTTCTGTTTGAGGTGGCAGATTGCTTTCAAAGGCAGGCATACTTCCAGCCCCACTTCCCCCTTTTCCCAAGCCCTGTGCCATATTTTCTTAGAAATACAGTTGCCTTCCTCCAAACCAGTTGGGGGAGACAAAAACCAACCCAAAACATGTTCCTCTGGTGTTATTCCTCTTGTTTACACCCTCCCATGGAGTCACTGTTAAAGCGTTCAAGCTTTCTCCCTTTTCTATGTTTAGGTAAAATAAGCACATCTGTTCTTCCCAGCAATAAGAAAACATGAAAGGAGATGGAGCCGGTAAGTTCATCTTTTCCCAAAATGTGTTTTAAGCTCCAGACTTTCTCCCTGAGCCAGTGTCCCTGACATCTCTTCATGGAAGGCTGGTACTTACCCCTGCCCTTGGGCAGTTTTGTTGTACCTTTGACAATGAACTGAGCAACCTTGCAACACTTTATAGGGCTTTTACAGGAGGAGGACAATCCCACATAGAGGTAACTCTGCTTTTCAATCTCAAAGTACTGAAAGCAGCTGTTTCACACCCCTTTTTTGCCTGATATTTTTTTCCCTCAATACTCTTCTCCAGCAGCTCAACTGTTTTCAGGTATTTAAACAACTTGTAAAATGAGCAGGAAAGAAATAAGGCTTGCCTTTAGCAGTGATCTGTGTTAAACTGAAAAAGAGTATGTTGGCTAAAATGAAAATTACTAGTTAGAGGTCATGGCTCAAATACTTCTTAGCAGGGAGCATTTGGTATCCTTGTTTAGCTCAGCTGTATGTAAACACTAATGCACTCCTTTCTGCCTTCAAGTTCCCTGCAGTGCAGTCAATAACCCATATCATTCTCCCACATGACTTTTGTTTTCATGTCTATTTGATGCTCAGAAGCAATATGGACCCCAGCTACAAAACCTTCACTGAGAAGAATGGGCAGTGGCTTCATATACTTTAGACTCTAGCAATTAAACAGATCTCAAACTGCTACAACCTAGTTAAATCTGAGGAGCTGGCATCCTCCTTGAGTCACTTAAGCTTCTGGGCTGAAGTACAAATGTGATAAAACTGAGGAAAGTATTGCTCTTCGATTGCTCTGGTAAATTTTTTTATCATCCTAGGGAAAGACTCTGTTGTGATTAAAGAGATTCAAATATTTATTTGACAAACAACACAATGTATAATGTATTATCACAACTGACATCAAAAGAACAGATGTTAAGCTTTTCAATTTCTTGCAAAAGGAGTAGAAAAGAAATGTCTCTCTTGGATCAGAAGAGCTATCTCAAAGTGGACTGGTTGAAGAAGTCTTAGGAAAAAAATATGGAAGGAATAGTAATAAACAGGACTAGATAGCATTCCTCCCAGTATTCTCAAAGAATTCATATATGAAAATCCCGAACTATTATTTGTGACATGTGTATCTCTCTTAAACCAGTCTTGCTACAAGGAGAACAGAAGGGTCCAAATGTGATGACAAATTTAAAAAAAAGACCAAGTGAAGGAAGCTGTTGAGAATCACAGCATCAATGCTGGAAAACCAAGAAAACTGGAAGAAATTAGTAGACTCCTGGATAAATATAATAAAATTGAGAAGAGTCAGCATTTTCCAAATTTCCAAATTTTCCGAAGAGAAGATTTACCATCCTTATTAGAATCTTGTAAGGAGTCAGTAAGGAGATGGTATACACTGATTTCTGAAAAGTTTTTAACAAGTTCCCATAAGAGGAAAGTTTCTTTCAAAGCTTAAAAGCTTGTTAAAGAACAGGAACCAAAGGTTAATAAGAAGAAGTCAGTCTTTAAAATTGAAAGGTTACTGATGGAGTACAAAACAGATTTGTATTTATAAATGATATGGAAAGAAGAATGAATAGTAAGGTGATGATGTTTGCTCCAGATCATAAATTAGACAGGAAAAAAGGAAGTCTGACAAAGAGAGTCTTAGAGGATTTTGCATTATTGAGAAACTGGGTAGTAAAATAGCAAATGAAACTCAGTGTTGATAGGATGCAAAGTAGGACACATAAGGAAAACCAACTTTAACTATATTTACGCAGTTACAAGCTCAAAATTAGCCATTATCATTCAGAACAGAGATTGTCCCTGTGCATTCTTTGTAAAGAATAGATCAGTCTTGGCAGTAGTCAAAAAACCCCCAAATGTGATGTTAGGAATGATTATGAAAGGGGTAGAGAACAAACCAGAAAACCTTATTATGCTGTGTATAAATCCATGGTGTGTCTACATTTTGAATATTGAATACAATTTGGTCTTAACTCTCAGTATATAGTAGAAAGAAAAGAAGCTGCAGAGAAGGGAAATGAAGATGATCAACAGCCCAAGTGTCTCCCTGTGAAGAAATTAAACAGGCTGGGGCAGAAAAGAAATGTCTGAGGGGGTATAAGTCAGTAGATCATAAAATAAAGGTTAGGACACAGAAGTGATTAAAGACCATTCATTTACTGTTTCTCATAGCACAAACTCTAAAAGGTACCCAATGAGATTATCAGGTGGCAGTATAATGCAAAGGAGTATTTTTTCACCAAATGCATAATTAAGTAGTGAAACAAATGGTTACCAGATATATGGAGGCAAAAGCTATAAAAGGGTTAGAAGAAGATTATACAAGGTGTGAAAAATCCACCAGTTCCGATTAAACACACACATAACCATGAGCTCAGGACATCCCTAAGTCACAGGTTGCTGGGAGGATACATGAGGAGAAAAAGCACAACGTATCTCCCCTGTTTCTTACGTGGTTTCCTAAAGCTTTTGATACTAGTCTGCAGTGCAGACAGGACAATGGAGTAGATGGAACTGTAAAAATGCTCTTATGCTCATAATATAAATCTTAAAATATATTGCCAATAAATGTAAAAAAAAAAAAAAAAAAGAATAACCGGAAGAAGAAAAGAATGTGGAGTGTTGGTTTGTACAACTTTGTCAACAAATTTGTGGTATAGTGCTCTGAAGAGGTTACAGATGCTGCCAGCACTTATTCAAATAAATAATCTTACTGATACTTGCAATCTGACAGATATCAAGAAATGATCGCTCCACTGATGCTGACTATTCTGCATCAGCTGGCTATCAGGATGCTTGGCAGAGAGTTTCTCTGGTAATTTTTCCCTACAGTGCAGTAATGAATTGGCCACTCGGAGTCAGTTCATTCAAAGACAGGCCAGGTGATTTCCACTGGGGCTGAAACACAAAGCTAATGTTGCAGAAAAGAATAAAAATGGGAACCCTTTAAGTAGATACTCAAGTCCAATGAAGTTCAGAGGGAGCTCTAAATCCAAACTGACATTCACTTTGCATCCCTGAATTGCTAGTTTCCGTACAGTAAGAGTTGCTCTGTGGCTGGGAAGACTGAAGCTCAGGAGCAGACACCCGTGACTCGGACGGTCCCTCAGACCCATACGCGTTCAAAGGGATGCCATGACATTACTCACAGAAGGCTGAATCCCAAAGTGCTCCCTCCAACTGGTTTCTTCCTGGCTCCCCATGTGAGAAGATTTTAAGAAACCTCCACCTCTTTGCAGACAGCGTTAGAGACATGTAGGGCAGGAAAACAACCGTACCAGTTCAGTAGTGTGTGGTGAGAGGTATGGGCACCATGCGTGCCCATCAGGAGGTGTGAGCTGAGCTGTCTGCAAGGATGGGACAGCAGATGAGCAGCGAGGCACCAGCCAGCCCTCCTGAGCAGAGGTTTTCTTGGGGGCTCTGTTCACAGATAGCAGTCAAGCATTACGGTTTTGATTTGGCTCTCTCCTTTTGATTCAGCTCAAATCCACGGAGTAAGGCCAGTGTCAAGTGTCAATAAGGATTTCAAAACCCTCCTACTGTTGAAACATCTTGGAAAGACTGATACAGCGAGCTGGGAAACGTGGCGGAAGTTTGAGACAGACAAATGTTGCATGCTAGCGTTCCTTGAGCACAGGCTCAGTGTAAAGCAAATTCATGGAGCTTGAAGCAGATCAAACTAATCACAGAAGAAACATAGCTGCCAAGACAGTACTTCATTATAACGAATGGACACATTTGAGAAATACGTCTGAGTGGAATAGGTCAAAACCAACAGCTGTATTATTGTGTGGCTGTTATTTTTGATGATCAGGATGTAAACGTTCATTGTGCTGAATGTCACTTAATTCTAATTAAATCACTGTCTTAAAAGAACCTTTGCATGTTATGGTACACCAGTTGCTTCTGATGAGGGTTTCTGAGTCCAAAAGCCAGGCTGAGGTCTCTATCAGCTGTAAGACATTTCAAGTTACCAGACTGGCTAATGTATGGGGCAACAGACACTGAAGTAATTCCATTACATGTGAAGTGAATGTTTCTTCCATGAATCCCAAATACCTGTCAATGTTGCTGGGAAGTGCTGGATGGAATTGCAGTCTGACCGTGTGGCCATACAGCCCAGTGGCTCAAGAAATGTGGTTGCAGCCTGGCTTCTGCCACCGCCTTGGTGATGGATCTGGAGTGACAACAGGCGTGACTTCCCTTCTCTGTGACCTTATCTGTTCAGGTGAAGGGCCCTAGGACAGGGATTTTGCCCCACCTTGCTGCAGAAATATATACCTCAGCTGGTCACCACTAAGGTCCCTTGAAGCAAAGAGTGATAATGGCACTTTTCGGATTTGAGTTGTCTGATCTGTTTTAGCTGTGCATGATAGGGTTGGGATGAGTCTCACGTTACAAGTGCTTGTTTCTCTCCGGTGATGATAAGGGACATGAGGGTGGATAATTCAATGTCTGCATCGTAGATATGTCAGTCTGAGCAAATGAATCCCACTCTCACTCTTTGTACAGCATGTCCCAATGCCAGCGGTTCTCAGTTGCTGTAACACAAGTCATGGAGTGGCTCGGGAACTGGGTTATATTTTTTCCTTGTGTTACAAAACATGAATACTTCAGCCATGAAACTTTTAGAAGGAGTGTATGAGTTGTGAAAACTTTCCTTGGGAAAGTTCCTTGTGTCCAAAATGACATTGCAGGTTAAAATAAGCACGATTAACACACACACATCATGAACTGACCTGCAGCCCAGGGATCAGCACACTTATTTCGGAGTTGGGTGGTTTAAATGAAACTCAGGCTTCAGCTCTGTTAGACCTTCCACAACATGCAGAGTGCCTTGGCCGCCAGACTACGGGATGAACTGCATGTGTGTCTGTGTGTGTGTGCAAAAGTTTCAATGGACAGAAGAGAGCTTCCCATTGATCTCTGGATGTACTTTGGTGGGAGTGTTACTTCATTAAATATAGAACTGAAAGTTGAATACAAATTTCAGGATTTGACCTTATATACATACAGTTATTTCAAATACACTTTCTACAGTAAGATAAAAAATAGTTAGGTGTAGACTGTTTTATAGGAATCAATAACTGAATTGAAAGAGTCAATACTCCAGAGCACAATTTATAGCTATTAACCTGAGTCTGCCTCAAGCGTCCTGTTCTTTCATGATTATTGTTTAAGTAAATGAAAATGAAGATTGAAAGCAACAACCTTTCCAGGTCTCTAAAATGTAGCACTTGTGAAGCATGCCACTTAACCATCTGGTCTTAGAAAAAATGTTATTTAAATGCAATACGCAATAGTGGTTGTACAGTGCCACTTAATTGCAGAGGTTGAAAATTCATGCTGTAGTTTTGGAAAAATTCCATTTTGCCATTCTTTTGCCTGCAGTGGGATCACATTCAATTTTCCTTCTTACTGAACATTGCCTTCACCACTTTTGATACCTCAGCATAGTCTTATTTGGCATGTTTTACAAAGAATGCTTGAGACAAGACATTTCCATTTTTTCCCCACACAAATTGGTTAGTGGAGACTTTGAAGTATACTGCTTGCTTCATTTCCTAAGAGAATAGAGCTTGTGGTATTGCACTATCTTCTGCCCCTTTCACCCCTTTTCACCAGCAACCTTGAAATTTGTTGTCAGATTTCAACAAAATTTCATCTTGGTTGAAGATCCATATTTGAACCTTCTACTACCAATTCTGTTCTTGGGACTCAACATTTGGCATAAATTTTACTATGCATTTTCTCCTCCCCTGCCCCACATCCTAATGTTGCTGAGACTTCAGGCTTTCTAGGCAAGGTACCTTCTTGGAAAATAGCGCAAAATTCTGAAGAGTTAAAAAATGCTGCAGAGGCAGCACCAAATAAAGCAAGACATGGTGCCAGCATCCTTATATGCCAAAATCATGGGTTGCTCGGTTTTTTTGAAGCTCACCTTGTTTGCACAAATGATTCACTCCTAGCAAAATATTTTAAAATGGCTGTAACCATAAATGCCTGTGGACTGTGCGCTGCTAGCTTTGCTCCTACTGCACTCTCTTCATCCTGTCTTTGCATTGAAAATATTTATTAGAACTAAAAAGAGAAACATGTATGAATTGCCTTTCTAACCACTTGTTGCAGGTGATGAATCTCTGTCTCAGGTTAAAAGTGACAGATACACTGAAGGAAAAAACTCATCTCTTGCACTGATCTCTCTCTCAAACCCACATTAGGAAACTTGGACAGGGGAGGTGGCTGTGAAATGTGGCTGGGTTTCCATACAAGGGGCAGCATTTTGCCCCTCCTAAATGCTATGGTCCCTTTGCCACAGATTTTTAGCTGAGGGAGCAAGTTGTCAACAAAATTCAGAATTTAGCAGGGTATTTTTAATATCCAAGACTAGGTCAATCTCTGGTCTAGAAGACTGAGATTCACAGATGTGAATCTTTTCTTTATGCCTGCCAGAGCTGGAGAGAAAGTATTCTCCCCTGCCTGTCAGTGGTTTTCACTGGGCTCACAAGATCTCCAGCCTGCTTTTTTGGGTTTTCCCCAACATTTTTGTCTGTACTGTTATATACATTTAAATATACATGCACAATGTATATGTCCCAGCTTACCTGGGACAGTGAGCTATAGAAAAGACTTAGTTGGAAGCACAGGTGATTAATGAATTTGAGTGCTTACATCAATCATTGAGGTCAGCCAGTGTTTGAATGCAGATTTGCAAGAATAATGAACACAGGTAAGAACACATCTATTGAACAGCTTGCAGTCAAGCCACAGGCTGACATTTTGTTTAGAAACCATTCATTAAATTATTTGGCATAGCAACGAAGTGAGTAAAAATCAAAGTATTTGTGGATACAAAACAAAAAATTCTCTACTCCTGCTGAATCCATGGTTTACTGTGAGTCACTCACACCTAATCCAAAGAAGAATTTTTATGAGCCAGTGGTAGAAAACAACTGATGTGACAGAAACAGAGGTCAAATGAGGAGGAACTAAAATTAGAGATGTACATGCAGGAAAATCCCTAATATCTGAATGTCTAAACTCAAATATACTGAAACCTTCCCCATCAGGACTATGTCCTTTTCAGACTGACTGTTTCACAAACCAAACTATCGTGTTGTATTAACATCGGCCTTGACATTCCTCTTTAAAACTTAGCTGTTTGCATTATTTTGATTATTACGAGAATTTTATCGGTTGCCTGAAATTCAGATTTCCTGTGAGACTTTTGCATGGCTGCTCACAACCATTCCTTGCAAGCCTGCTACCCTACAGCATATGGCAGGTTTTGAGCCCAAGTCCCTCCCCCCCGGTCAGTTTTACCTCAATTTCAGATATGGGTATTGTGAGTTAGCTCTGGGAGAGGGGGCAAGACACAGCCCCGCAAGGCCTTGCATCCCACTGGTGCTTGTGCGCTGAGAACCTGGCACAGACGGACGAGCAGACTGACGAGGATAAAAGCTTATGGCGGTGCTGACTGGAAATATTTTCCTCTGGCATTTCATAGCAGTAGAGATTTGATCAACCTGGTTTGCCCAAATCACAAATATTTCTAAATCCCCCCATAAAATGGAAATTCTTTGCAGAGTTTTACCCAGAGGAGGAGACCCAGAAGCTCTCACTGCTCATGGGTGCAGCCTTGCTGGCACTATTGGCGTGCCAGTCTCCTCCGACCACCCATCTTCCCGGCCACCACAACACACTTGGTCTACACGGAGCGTTTCCACAGACATTGTGCTCTCTTGTTCTCGTCTTCTTTGCAGTGAGGCAATGACTCGTATTACTTACCTGGCTGTCAGATCCTAAAGGGAGACAAAAAACTTGCTTTATGAGTCAGGAGACAGTAAGGCAAGGGGGTAGCAGGCAACATAATGCCTGCCTTTCTCCAGGGCTTGGAAACTCCTTGCCTTCATGAGGATAAATGATGAATATTAGTTACTCTGCTTCCCTTTTCTCTTTTTTTTTGGCAATGAAGCCATTGCAAGAGAGGGAAATTTGTTATTGTCCTTTTGTCTGAAAGGAACTGTGAGGGATTTTAGGTCCATTTCTATATGCTCTGGTGCTAAACTCACAGCTGCAGAGGAGCTGGAGTGAAAATCGGAGCTGCTCTTGCCTTGGGTACCATACCTATTCCCCATTAATAGCTTTCTGATGAAATTAGCTTAGGATTCTTGCAGAACTTTTTAAAGTTGATGAGCCAAACTATTACCTATATATCTATTTCCATGTGTATTAACACCCAGGGAAGCTACTGAGCAACTTCAGCAAAGCATCTGAGTGCTTTAAGTGCACAATCATTGCTCATCTTCTCAGCTTCACTGTCATGGAAGAAAATATTACCTTTATAGCCAAGTTCTTACTGTTATTGTCCCCATTTTACATAGGGGAAGCTGTGACACAGGGATCACATATTAATGAACAGAAGATCAGTTTGCAACAGTATGTTACCTCAAGTAAGTACCATTACTATTTAATGAATAAGAAGAACAGTAAGGATTTTCTCGTTGTTCATTTAACTGAGTCAGTGCAAATATTTCAGCTCAATAGCCTGAATGCAGTTGTCAGTGTAAACAGTTCCTCATTAAATATAAGCTCTGGCAGTCACATCAGAAGTTAATGGTTCTTCAAATGTGAAAATAAAGATAACAGTAGGTTTCTCTCTCTGATTCTAACAGAATCATTTGTTCACTAGAGGAAAGATTTTATGCATGTGGCTATTAATCTCCTATGAATGTTTATGGTTAAGGTCTGTATCTGGGACCACATAAAAAAGAGAAAGGTTTTGTCTCCCTAAACAGCAAGCACGAAATGCAAAACCTTCACTGTGCACTCTAGTTCTGGACACAGAAGGGATGAGAAAATCCACATCTTCGTAGCAGATATGGTCTGTTACATCAACATATTATCATATCCTCTACCAATAAAAAAAAAAAAAGGACACTTACAATCAGTTAATCCGCATATTATGCAGATTAAGAATTATATGAACATGTGGCAATTGAGGGAAGATTTATGGGGGAGCTGCAGGCAGAGTTTGTTTCCTTTTCCTCCAACAGTTTTGTGCTTGCTGGGGGAAGCCTGAGGAGGCTGCACTATGTAGCCCTGGGGGCAAAGATCTCGTGAACATAAGCACCGTCCTGGCAGGTCAGACCAAACCACATCCAACCCAATATTCTGCCTGCAATGCTAGAAAAAGTCAATGCTATTTAGGGAGGGTATGCAAGCTTCTGCACTTTCAGTGGTCCATTACCCTGGTACTAACCCAACATCCAAAACTCTTTTATTAAGGTTGTTAAAGGTAAGATTAGGTGAGATGTGCTGTGATTTCTGCATTCCATTTAACTTCCACCTTCAAGGTCTTTTAAACCTCAGTCACATCTTCTTGTCACTATCCTCCTCCTCCTCAGACAGAGCCCTAGCCTTTTAAATCTCTCTGAGTAAAGCAGTTGCTTCACAGTCTCGATTTTTGCAGTTGCCTTTCTCTGCACTTTCTCTAACTCCACTCTATTCCCCTCAAGATATGAAGACCAGAATTATCCCCGGAACCCAGCACAGGACTTGGTTTTATACAGCAGCAAAATGGTGCCCTTTGTTTTATTCCTAGTTCCCTTCCTGATGATGTTCGATATTTTATTGGCCTTCTTGCCTGCCACTGTTCATTCAGTCAATTATTTTGTGGCCTGTCAGTGAGTACTCCAAGATATCTTCTCTGCTAGATAAGAGTTCAGCATCATGGAGGTATGTTTTAGATTATTTTTGCATCATTTCATATTTCTCTACCTTGAATGTATTATTTGCCACCTTTTTGCCCACATGAGTTCTTTTTGGTGTTATTTGCCTTTGGTACAGTGCTCTACTGCTGGAAAGAGCTTAGTACCATCTGCAAACTTGAGGATTTTAGTATGGACTCACTTCTTCAGGTCATTGACAAAGATGCTTAATAAAACTGGTCCCAGTGTTAGTCCCAGCAATGGGACTATGAGTACTGATTCATGTTTGTCCTGAAAAGTCTTACCTGTTGTTTCCTATTTTTAAGTAGCTTTCATTCTGCAGATAGATATTCTTAATACTTTTTTTCCAGAGGTACCAAGACAATTAAAAAGTGTTATAGAGAACAAAAATATCACCAGGCACATTAGGTAGCTTTTAAAGATAAAGTTTAGTGGCAGGAGTCTACTTCTGTCAGGCACCTAGGAAAGGGGAACAGAATGCCCTAAGTTAGATTTTCTGCCCATTATGCTGTCTTGTGCTCTTTGTCCTGAAACACTGGGTACTTGATCTTCTCTTCTGTATCCCCTTGGACTGGTCCACCAGTCTAGGCTTCCCTCCGTTCATTGAACTAAAGAGCACTGAGGCCCAGCACCGTGATCATAAACTGTTGCAAAGTTAACATTAAAATTGTCCAGTTAAGTATAGCAATATTGAGGATCATAATGTACAGGTTCTCAAATGATGTCTGAGAGCCAATTACGAGCTATTATTACAGTCATTTTATTTTTGGTTTGCGTCTTAATGATTGTTTTGCTTTTAGCACTGACTTCCCTGTGGAAGACACAACCGAAGTGCTAGTCAGCAAGCCTAAATAGTCAACAAAAATCACCAACCAAGTACAAAGGTGGTGGACAAGAGAATCTGTGGTGCCAAACTGAAAGAGCTGTAAATATAGGCCTGTTACCATACTGACATGTTTAGCACTAGTTTAGTAGCAAAGTGGGGAACCTGCTGTGTGCTGATAATCAGAAAAAATCTCTATGTGGTTGAGCTCCCTGGTAGGCTTGCATGGATCACAGACTCCATCTAAAGGTTTTTATTCTAACAGCTTACCCCATGTTTTATTCAGCTGTTATTAGATTTCATGAGCAATAAGGTTCAAGCAGTTCTTCTCTTCTGGGTCACAACAAACCAAAGCCTTCTGATATTTTCGTTGTGATGATACAGGTTTTCTTGAGACTGTGGTCACTTGTCTGGCAACTCCTGGCCAGAAGGGCATAAGATAATACACAGCAACCTCTCCCCTTTTATCCTGCACTTGACGATACCTGCCTCCTCATGGACACTTGCAGCTTTGCAGAATGTTCGAGATCAACAAACTTATTTTGATTCTCAAATACCTTGCATGGTTTCTCAGAAATACTGTTGTATTTACATCTATCGTTTCAAATGAAAAATATGTGGTTTCTTTCTAGTCAGTTTTTCCTGAGGAGGCTGCTAACACTAAACTTTGAAAATGCAATATGATACTTAAAGGATTCTCTTTAATCACCCTAATACTATAGCTGATTTGTGGATTTACTTTTCTTTCATGTTCCCCCTTCATTCTTAGTCTTCCATGCAAGGCGAATCAGGGCAGCCCCTTTCTTTATGATGATCTCCTTTTTTCACCCCACAGCCCCTCTCTGTGCCACTGTCCTGGCTCTTTGGTGTTTGTAAAGGTCAGAATTGAGAACTTCTTAACAACTTGCTCTCAGGCAGATGAGGAAATGGATATAAATGTGCAAATAGAGGAGAAGACATGAGAAGGAAAGCTAGAAATGAAAGACTTTACTTTGGGACAGAGCAGCAGGAGGTAGTTAAACATCTTTCTTACTGGTTGTCAGTCTCGTTTGATTTTCATGCCCTTAGACTTTTTCACCTTATTTTTAGCTCTCTTATGGGAAGGAAGTCAGTACTGTAACATTGTACAGCATCTTAGAAGCCAGACACATATTGCAGAGGCTCTTCCCCTGTTCTCAGGCTTAACTAAAGCCTGGTCTGTCAGGCAAGAGAGGATTTGTGCTTTTAAACGAACCTTTTGGAAATGTTGCCTGCATGTGAATACCTATCTTACATCCAATGTGCAAATTAGCCTGAAAAAAGGCAGGAACTGGAGTGTTAAGACGTTCTCCCAGCTGCATAGAGTCAAGGGGCAGAGAAGCAAGGCTGGACTAAGCTGGCAAATGTAGGATGAGTACATAAAGTCTAGAACAGCAATTTGCAATGAGGTCTATTTTCTTTTACTCACTGACTAGATGTACAGAGTTTGTAAGGACACTAAGGAATCCAAATTGTAATCTTAAACATGCCATTTAATAAGATGAAAGGCAATGGATGAGTTTGGTGACAAAACCAGCACAGTCAGAATCCCCCTTTAGGGAACCTCAGTCACTTGTTCTCAGTAGTTGAGCTGGGACAATGATACGCTTTCCAATTTGTCATGCTGGGGATTGCAACTAATAGTAGCCCCTTAAAGTGACAATCTGTGCTCATATCTTATTTCTCATTAACATACAGCACTCTTGAGTTTTGACCACTGTTTTAATTGCCCTGCTAACTAGTCACAAACACCACTGGAGATCTTTTTCACTAATGAGAATAAAAATAAGCTTTTTAGGATCTTAATTGCAGAAGTAAACACAAGCACAGTGACTCCCTTTCCTGCCCTGTCACTCAATGCTTTGTATATGCCTTGTCCCATCCCTGTGATGGTACACTCTCCATGCATTCTAGACTCCAATATATTTGCTGTTCACAGCTGACTCCCCATCTCATCTTCCATTCTGTCCTGCTTTCCCTCTTATTTTATTCCTCTCTTCTTCAAATTGCTCTTCCTCTGTAGACTCCTTTTCATACTTCTTCCTGGTCCTTCTGCTCATTTTCCCTGTATCCCTCCTCACCAGTTCCTCACTGTTGGAGCTAGAAATCTCCTCAGAGTGGCCTTCATGGGTGGATTGATCCTTTTGCAAATACAAAATGCATTATACAACTTTGCATTAAACCTTCTGCCTCTCCTGCCTCCAGTGTCTTTTCATCTCAGGCTGGACTTAGACTGCATGCCAGCAAATTGACATCTGCAGCTGGAACCCAGAAACAGAAAACCAGAAATTGGCACTTTAAATTGACATTTTTAGGCTTTCATTACAAAAGAAAGACCAATCTGCTTTTCTGATGAAAAGAAAACATATAATAGCAATAGTATACACTTGAAAATCACATTGAGAAACAGCAAAGCTTACCTAGTTCTGTCCAAATAAATTTGATATCCCAAACACTGAATGAAAGCAATAGGAATGAAATAAAAGATCAGCCTTCGACATGGAGGAAGATGAAAAACCTTGAGCATACATTGCTGAGAGGAAAATAAACAAAAGGATAAATCGCAAATCACCACATGGCCCAGTTTTAGCCTGAGCTGCTAGCTTTTATTGGAGGTATTTTGGAGTGTTTCTGTGAAGAGGATAAAACTGATAGACTTGTCTGCTCAGGTCTTTATTTGTTGTGGTCCTGTTTGCTTAGAAAGACTGGGCAAAGCCTATTTTCCCAGAAAAGCAACAAGTAGGCAATGGGAGACCGTCCCTTTGTGCTGCAGCTCAAGCGCCCTTCCTACCAGTGCCTCAGAGAAAACAAAGCTTTCTTGCTCTCCTTTTCCCTCAACCAGACTCCATCCACTTGGACGCCATCCCATCAGGCTACTCCCCTTTTCCAGCATTAGGGACTGCAAAACGTCCCATCTGAGCCGTGTCCCTCACTCCTCAGATCTGCATGCAGGTAGCCTCAGGGCATGCTGCAGCAGCTCATGGTTTCCCTTGCCATGTACCCCTGCATTGAGTCGTTCTCCCTTATTTTCCCCGAATGGAAGACTGACGCCCACCCCAGAACCTCAGTGCCATGGTACAAGAGCTTAGCCCTCAGCACAGAGCATCAAATTTTGGGCTATGGGGAACAGGATGGGTTGCCCGGCCGTGCTGAGGAAGCTGGACAGGCAGCTCTGGGACAGACGGACCTCCTGAACAGCTGGCCCAGCCACCCCATACTCTCGTTAAGTCTGACGTTTTGAGGAAACATTAGCCCTACTCCTCAGGCACATCAGGTCTGAAGCATGCCAAATCATCAGCTGCATTGTGAGGGAGCCGTGCAGTCCATGTGGGTATATTTGTGTCTTGGAGATGCAGGCTATCAAGGTGGGAGCCCTACAGCTGTGGTGCTGTTAGTAAGTTATAGTTATAAGTTCCTAATGTTGAGGGCTTGAGATGGCTCCTTGTGCAGCTCATGAACTTTGTCACTCTACTGTTTGCAAACTGTTAAGTTAACCAGGCATGTGCATTTAAGGCTGCTATCCGTCTCAGCAGTATCCTTCCTCAACCAGCTGGAAAAAAACACATTAAAAATCATTCTAAAATGCTCAGTACAATCCTCAGTAGAGTATTTAAGAACATTTCTTACTGAAGCTTATTTCAACACTATATTCACTTTGGATTTTCCAACATATCTGATGCTGAAAGAGTTCACAGCAGGTCTCTCCCACAGCAGCACCTACCCGACAGCCCACCCAGCAGTGATGTACATCAAACAGCATCACGTAGTCCCTCCATGTCTAGGTGAGGTTGAGGCTGCCAGCACTGCTTGGCAGACTGGCTTTGCAGCATGCAGTTAGTGCCAAACACCTTCTATGGCATGAGATTTTAAAGCAATAGGGAGACCCAGAAAGCAGCGTGGGGACATTTCCTGGCTCGAGGGGTGGTATCAGGTGAGACACGGTGCAGAAACAGATGCTAGAAAGAGCCAGAGGTCTTCAGGAAACTGTCCAAAGGTGCTCCATCACAAGGAAGGAGAAGATCTGGGCTCTCAGCTTCAGAGGGGGAAGCAGCGCGAGCTAAAATGTCTCTAAAACAAATACTTAAAAGAAGGCACTGTAGGGTTTGACTGCAAAGTACCCTGGGAGCTTCATGGGGTAACTGGGGTGGGGAAAGGAGCTGGATTAATTTCTGCAAGGCACCGCCACTTCTGTCACGGCTGATCTGCCAGGACCAGATGTTCCTTGACACAAGAAGGATGAGTAATGGAGGGAAACCAGAACAACAGGATTTTGTATTTTTCATGTTGTCTGTTAGCAGAATGTTAATGACTGGTCTGGTTTGTGTCCCAACTCAGGTAGTCCCACAAGGTGCTGCTTTTAAATAGCAGCAAAGGAGCTGAGGTTGACTGCCTGCATCTCTGCCAGCTGTACCCTGACAAGCACAGCCCTCTTCAGGAGCTACCCAAAAAGCTGGTGTTGGTGCACAGCATCTTCGTCCAGGGACAAAGATATGATATGATTATGATATGATAAGATATGACATGATATGATCTGTTATATGATGCAGGGAAGCAGAGCTAGATCACTCTCTTACCTCCAGAACCAAGCCACCCAGTTGACTCTGGTGATTGTCCTCCCACCACTTCAGGGAGGCCACTCCTCACTTTTGGGGAATGCCCAGACTGGAGAGAGACCTGCTTTGAGCATCATTACTCCCAGACTGAGGCCTGCCCTTCAGGGTCACCAATCATCCCTTCCCTGTCCCCTGCCAAATCTCCCCCCTGCCAAAGGCCTCCTACTCATCAGGGAGAAGACGGACCCAGACCACCCCCCAGGTCCCCACCACAGCATTGGGGAGCAGAGTCTGCACCTCCTGGGGCACCCTGCCAATGCCAGGGCTCCTGTGTCCAAGGGAAATGCTCTCCCTTTTGGGGTCCCCCTCCATTAACTGTCCCCTGGCTCTGATGATGGAAGCCAGCCAAGGTGGGAACATGGGGTAAATCAGAGGCCCTGATAGAGCCAAAAAGCCCCCCTTGGGGGTGGTCATGCCTAGTCTGGCATCCCCTTCCCAGGGTTTCCACTGCTTTCTGGGATGCTCCCTGGGAAGGGGAGGCAGGAGCAGGGCAGGCACCTTGCCACCCCAGGCAAGGTCTGAAATGTCAGAGCCATTCATCACAGGTGGGAACCTCATCACGTGAACCTAGAGGAAGAATCAGTGTTTTCTGGAAAGATGTAAGTATTTGAGAAATTTGGATTTGACAGTCCTTGGGTATCTTTAAGAGGTGAGGCTGTAATGGCATTTCTTTCTTTCTCTTGAAAGAGCTTGGCTGCCAGCTGTGTCTGATAAATGATGCATCTTTGGCTCCCCCAGCACCGCTTCAGTATGGGTTTCTGGTGCTGCTGTGAGCTCACGGACCTTTTAATGCAAACCCAGTCTCAGTGCTCAAGTGGGCTGTATCACACTGGCTGGCCGAATGAGAGAGATCTGGTCTTTGAACAAAATTAATTCAGAACAATTTACTCCATCATTGACTGTTGACTTGATGTCTTATTGCAACAGTCTGTTTGCAAGTGAAATAAACACCTGAAAATTACAGTGTTGTATGCTGTTTTAGCAACCAAACACATAACCAAGTACTGAGACTAGTATTACTTGGGGATACACTTAAGTTGTAATTCTCTTTTTATTGATGGATTTTCTTTCTGTCTCTCTGGGAAGTGATTGTTACAGCTTGTTC
The DNA here is from genome assembly GCF_000737465.1 of Haliaeetus leucocephalus. Taxonomy (NCBI): domain Eukaryota; kingdom Metazoa; phylum Chordata; class Aves; order Accipitriformes; family Accipitridae; genus Haliaeetus; species Haliaeetus leucocephalus. The sequence continues at coordinate 803,294 of NW_010973231.1, forward strand.
TTCAGCCTGGTCCCCAAAGGAAAGAAAGCTTCCTTGGCCTCTGTGCATTTGTATGTGTCTGTGTCTATTCCCCTCTGTTAACTTTTGAACTACAGGCAACTTTCAACCCACATTAGAAAACAGTTTCATGAAAAGAAGAAGCCAGGTAAAAGACAGAGACTGCAGTAGTGCCTTTACAGAGGATAGGCTATTCTTGACCCCGCAAAGGAACAGATGGCAACAGGGACTGGGCTTCATTAGCTTTGCTGCTCACATGATTATTTGTTTTCTGTACTAAAGCCTACAGAACAGGGATAAGCTCTTTGTTGTCAGCACCTCCACAGTAGATCCTGCTAGAGGGTATTTCCAAGTAGTCAGTAAGTCAATCAACTGGCCTGTGCTGGAATAATATTAAAGAGTGCTGCTGTGAGCCACCCTCTGACATTTCACTTTAGTCCTTGGGCAACACTTGGTCCTTCTGATATTGTCAGGTGGCATTCCAGACAAAAATGCAGGCCAAGGTTTGCTCTGAGATCAGCTATATAAAAATGACAGATCTTCACTATGCATAGTACAGATGTGAGCTCACTTTGGGTAAAAATCATGCTGTTACGTGCAGGTATCTGGAAACAGATGATGTGATAAGTTTAGGCCAGGTCCAGACTGCCAGGCAGTGACAGAGGTGGACAAGTCTGCTGCTTGCTCCTCCTCTGCTGTAAATCTCAGCCTTGCTGACCTCTGTGTCAAACGGGGTGGAAAAAGTGACTCCCATTTTGCAGCATTTTCTTCCTATACTTTCTCCCGTGAGGAAGGGGCTGCTCCGAGCACTGTGAGAGGCAGCCTGATGGGAGCGTGGGACAGCCGCTGCTGGTGGGAAAGCCTATTGCTGCGGCAGGACCAGCCTGCAGAAGAAACCAGCCGACCTGTCGAGGGTGCGGGGTGGAATTCACAGGTGCTCAGTCACTCTGCTCGTTTCAGACACAAGAACTCACTGGGGATTCCATGGTAAACAGCTCTATGTGATCTTTGCTGCTTAAACATACCTGCTAGGACAGCTTGGCATTGACTGGCTTTCGCTGACTCCTTTCCCTAATACAATTTTATTATCTGTGTCTTCCCTTCCAGCACCAGTCATCTTTCTCTCTCTCCTGTTGTCCTTTTGCCAACGTGCCTTGGCCCCATCCCATGGGCCTCCCATGTCATCCCTGTTCCTCTCCCTTCTCTGACACTGGGAGGTGGAAGGAGGTCAGACCCCTTCCTCCAAAATCCTCTCCCCTTACCTCCTGACATCAGTGTTTTCAACATAACCTCTTCCTGACTCAGCCCCTGTCCCACAGATAAAGAGTCCAGCCCTGCCTACGTCCCCCCCTCCAGGTCCCTTCCTCATGCCACTGGCAGAGCAGCACAGTCCATGCCTTTGGGTGTGAAAACGAACAGGAGACAACCGCCCACGCCACTGCACAGGCATCTAAAGGCCTTTTGAGACTAACATTTTAAACACTGAATGTTTTGGAAAGCTTCTGTGCTATCACAAGGGCAGATGTTCCTCCGCATGCTGCATCTGTGATCTGGGCTGCACGGCAGGGAAACAGCTCCTCCTGCCTCAGGGCGCCTTCATCTCACCAGGCATCTGTCTTCCTCCCTGGGCACTGGCAGAGAAGACAAGAGTCTTCTGGAGACGATTTTCCTTAGCATAGAGAAAACTCTCAGACTGTAGTGGTTGTTTTTTTCCGTACCAATCCGCTTACACTTTTCCACCATGCCCATGGAAAGTTACTTGTGGCATTTTAAGGAATTAGCTTGGCCATCGCTATGGATTTCTGAGAACTTGATTATAACACAATTTGTTTCAAAAGGTTTTTACTGTCCTTTTGAGATTTTTTTTTTGTCCTTTTACAGCAGTGATCTTTCATTTTAACTCTACCTGTAACTTTTCCTTATGGACTTATACAAATATGATTTACAAATAAATGCCCCAATACCACTTTTTCCTATAAAAATTATCTGCACTTACCAGTCTCTGTTACCTCAAATGCCTTCTCGTTCAAAGAGATTTGTTACCTTTCTCCTCACAGATACAAAGCCAGTTTGAATTTTACTTCAGTTCAAGGCTTATTTCCTTTTCCTTTTTTTGCAATCCTAACACTCTCCCCAGTGGAAAAATGCTTTTGGCAGTTACAGAGCTATGCTGGCGTAGTGGCTGTTCATAGGCAGTTTTTCAATACCAATTTGAAGTAAGGTGTTTTATGCTTTTTATGGAAACATGAAACAAATTGGGTATCCCATTAGTCACTTAGAAGCGAATCTAAGTGTTTACCTTATATTGACCAGAAAGTACATTCTGGCTATTTGTTTCCTGGGCAAAAATATTCCTTTCTACAATGACAGAAAATGAATGAGCTCTTAGTTCTATTTTTCATAGGCTTATTTTATGCCATAAAGCAAAACAGAACCTTAGAGGTATGCAGGCACCCCCACACTTTCTGCCGGCTACCAGGTTCAGAAACTGGAGGCCACTGCTGTGGTGGTGGGCAATCAGATGTGAGACCAGAGCAGTCGAATAATATTTCTCCTGGATTTGACATCCCACACAGGGTTTCCATCTTTCCCAGTAGCTAGCTTGTCTAAAGCTGGCCCACAATACCCTACACAAGCTGCAGATGAAGTAGTGAGTGACGTGATCACCAAGAACTTCTTCAGAGCAATTTCAAATGGCTGCACAATGTGTGCAGTTGTGTGCAATACTTCAAGCGACACTTCCATGTGATGAGAACTCCAAAATTTTGCTTCAAGCTCAAGCTCTAAAAGTGGCTAAAGATACTGTCAGAAGTAGGAGACTACTGAGGATGGAAAAGAGAAGGGTTTCATTTTTCGATATTTTATCTTGGGAAACTCTTGGGGTTTTGAGTCTCTTCAGTTGAGTCGAGTCCTTGGCTACGAGTCATAACCATGTTATAGCATCTCATTAGGAGCCAAGCTTTCTTTTACATTGCAGAGGCTTCTTTACCTCAGAGTATCTCATTTGGAAATATTGTTTGACTTTTTTTGGATTGCATTTGATTTTTTTCCCCTCAGCTTTCATTGCATTGATGGCTTATAACCACCCTGTGATTGATAAGATGCATTCAGGTATTTCTTAAGTCTTTTTCCAGTGATGACCTCCTAGCAGAAGTTTTAGTCACTTCTGAAATGTGCAGACTTGTATTTGGCTTAGCTGAAATTCCACCAATGCCTGCAAGTCCAACTCTCAAAGTCATCCAGTTCTTCCTGTATGATCTGCCAAACTTCCTTTGAACTAATGATGGCCCTGACCACCTGTCATCAATAAACTTATAAAAATATCCCACGGATCTATCAGGTCTGTTGTGAAAATACAAAGTAAGAGAAATTGCAAGATTTCATCCCTATCTTTGAAGCCTTTCCTGGTAAACTCCCACCATGACAGTATTTCCTTTTTCAATACTAGACATAATATCCTCTCTGAAATAATGATGACAACAACAACAAAAAAGTAAACAAAGTCAGAAGAAAAGAAACAAAAAATAAAGCCATCAGATTGATCACTTTATAGACCTTGTGTTTATATTTTCTTCTCCAGCTTAAACAATAAATTATGATATGGGGCAGTTTGTCACCTACTCCATGGAAATCCAGATGGATAAGATCCATTGTAGAGTTTAGAAATTTTTTTTTTTTTTTTTAAAATCAGATTCTTACAGAAGAGAGAGATCATGTGGCATGAGCCACCTTTGATAGCTCACATTACATTTTATCCTGTTTTCCTTTTGCTTCTTCAGCTTTGTTTCAAAAAGTCAAGATTTGCCCTGAAGCCGTGCATACTACTGAGGCTGTAATATTTGCCATTGTTGCCCAAGTGATTAATCTGCTTTCTTCTGTTTCTCTCCCTCTCTGTCTCTTGAATTGGTTTAGTTTTTTGCTGTTCTTTATCATACCACTTCTCATTTCAGAGATTTAGTAGAAAATAGTTAATCTTCTATCTTTGTTTTCCTCTTCTGTTTCAGCATTTTGGGGAGGAAATATTCAGGCCTCCCATGTTTTCATTCATGAGTTTTTGTTCCAGATATGTTGTAGTAATTTTCATAACCTCATTCCCATTAGCTGTGTGTTCATTTGGAGCCCTCAGTTTCTCAAAAAAAATCCTTTGGAAGTGTCATGGTTTAACCCCAGCCAACAACAGCCCCACACAGCCACTCACTCACTCCTCTGCAGTGGGATGGGGGAGAGAATCAGAAGAGTAAAGGTGAGAAAACTTGTGGATTGAGATAAAGACAGTTTAACAGGGAAAGCAAAAGCTGCGCACAAGCAAAGCAAGACAAGGAATTCATTCCCCACTTCCCATGGGCAGGCAGGTGTTCAGCCATCTCCAGGAAAGCAGGGCTCCAGCACATGTAATGGTGACTTGGGAAGACAAACGCCATCACTCTGAACATCCACCCCTTCCTTCTTCTTGCCCCAGGTTTACACGCTGATCATGACGTCCTATGGTCTGGAATATCCCTCTGGTCAGTTGGGGTCAGCTGTCCCAGCTGTGTCCCCTCCAACTCCTTGTGCCCCCCCAGTCTCCTCGCTGGTGGGGTGGGGTGAGGAGCAGAACAGCCCTTGGCTCTGGGTAAGCACTGCTCAGCAGTGACCAAAACATCCCTGTGTTATCAACACTGTTTCCAGCACAAATCCAAAACACAGCCCCATACCAGCTACTATGAAGAAAATTAACTCTATCCCAGCCAAAACCAGCACAGGAAGTCAGCATCCTTGATTACAACATTTAGTTTTGTTTATCCTTCAGTTCAGTTTAACTTGAATGATCTCGGTTCCCGCTAGTAATTAAAATCAGCTAAAATATCATTGCCTCTGCCCAATGGCCAGACAGCCACAGGAGCTTTGTATTGAGGGTGGTAGGCAAGCATGGAGCAGATCTGCAAATCTGCTTGCAGATTGTTGATGTGAAGTGAAGGGTGAGATTATCCAGAGAGAGTGTAAGAAGGAAGAAGAAGAACAAGCCAAGGACAGACCCTCATGAATAAAAAAACACTTGAAGAGAAAGACTTGCGGAGGAGCCCCTGGTGAGATCACAGTATATTATTGCTGTGGAAACAAATGACACCAAAAGCTCTGTAGTGAATGTGTGAGAGTAAATTGAACAATCCTAGATGACTGGTGATTTGCATTGGTAGGACCGAAAAGCTCTGGATAACAAACACAGGCAACACACATTCCCGTGTTAAAAGACAGGATAAAATTCTGGTGCAACTCTTAACTCGTGAAAGTGCTTGTATAGCACAAGTTGTATACCTGTTGTTCCCAGAGTAAATCCCAAAGTAAGTTGTAGTTGTTAATGTGGCAGTAAACATCCAGAACAATCTCAGAACTGAGGAGTATGAACTATTGCTTAAGTCTTGTGCTATTGCTTAACTATGGCTTAAAAGAAAAGATAATGTGTCTTGATTGTCTGATTGCACAGGTCTGCATTCAAACACAGCAGCATGCTCTAAGCGTCCACTCAGAGGACGGTCTTTTGCAGCCTTGCTACTGCAAGTTCATTGTGCCTGAGAACCGACGCATTAACACGGAGAATAGCCGTATGTGATGCCTGGTGATCAGGTCCTAGAAATGCAATGGTTGGTTGGCTGCTCGTGGCTGTTATTAGCATTCTAGTGTGTCCTTGATAGCTCAAGCAGGATCACCATGGGTTTTGAGGTGTCACAGTCAGGAACGCAAGCACTTCATCAGGTGGTAAAAAAAAAGACTGTTACCACTCTGCCAGAAAGCCTTTTTTTTTTTTTTTTTTTAGATTAGGGACAAAACTGACACTACCTTTCTGAGACATAGCCAGCTCAGGACTGGGACAACATGGGGAGATGTTCTTGCTCCATGGTAAATTAGCTTGTATGTTAAGAAGCCTAAAACAGCACTGTTTTTCCCCCCATTCTGTTTTACATATTTAAGAAGTGGCCAGTGAGAATCTAAGTAAGTCCTGAATTTGTAGTTAGGAATTTAGAGATATGTTCCTTCAGACAGTAAGTTCCCTGACTTTTTTTTATTGACTTGCCTTAATGCTCCTACATTTAGGTGGATATAGTGGCGAACACAGCGAAAGGGACCTGAGCATTGTTTGACACGCTGGGACACCCTGTATGAGTGCTGTCCTTCCCTCTGTATATATGGGACAGTGCAACTTGCACGAGTGCTGAGAGTTAAATACTGTTTTCTGAAGGAAGTACATAAACACCTGCTCAGTAATACAGTTCACATTCTTATGCTGATGGTTCACTTGGGGATACATAAAACTGTATTGGGCAAAGCAGTATTCAATGTATGCTCAGCAGTAGGCTTCACTGGTAAGAAAGAAGCAAACAACATCAGAAGCTCAGCCAGATATCAGGTAGATATCTAGGGAATCTGTACCAGACCTACAGGGGATCCTGACTGTCTATTCTTTTAATGTCAGTCACTTCATATTGTTAGTGATTTATATTGTTAAATCTTTGTTGCTTTTGTCATTTCCCTATTCAATATGCTTTTGATTCCTTACATTTTCTTCTATCTACCTTTTGTATAGAAAAAAAAAAGCCATAATTTTAGATCTGCTAGCATGTATTTCATATTTGTTCACATCTCATGTCTAATAGACAGAAGGGGGAAAAAAGTGGAGTTAAAAGAAAATCTGGCACCTCCTAGACTAGGATAGCCTTCTTTTAGGTGGGGACCTCAAACTGGAACAAGTAACAGCTTCCTTTTACTAGGTCTTGACAGTTTTAAATTATGCCTCGGTTTACTGCTTTTGTTTCATGCTGTCCAAATTTCTGAGGTTTTCAGTCTTGATATGTGTGCACAGCAAAGATGGAGGAGCCAAAAGAAGAATTGCTCTCTCAGGGTGGTTTGCCTTCCTCCAGTAAGTGAGTGCTAATTAGAAATGTCAACAATATCCTTTATCATTTTAAATAAAATTTAGTAGCTGAAGGGAGGTTAATTCTTCTGTGAATGCTTTGAAAATTCTTTCCCATGAAGGCTGTGTTACATCAGGGAGGCTGAGAAGGCGTTAGATAGCTGGTTCCAAGCACAGTCTGCAGTGGACCCACTGCCAAACAGACAAAAACTCCCCCACCAGCACACACAGAAGGGAGGGGGGCCAATAATGCAGAAGAATGGAAGCTTGCAATGGCAAGGACCTGCAGGAGGAAGAGACTTCCCCCGAAGCCCTAGCCGCCCTTGCAGAACCACTTCACCGCTCTGCAGACTGAAGAGGAAAGACCCGTCCCATCAGGAGAGATGCTGGAGCTGAGTAAGGCAGCCCCATCTGCTCCCTGTGTAACAACCAGCGCAGCTACGAAAAGGCGACGGGTGATAGTGGTGGGCGACTCTTCTGAGAGGTATGGGGCACCCATCTGCCGACCTGATGCACTCTCTAGAGAGGTGTGCTGCTTACGGGGGGCTCCTGTCAGGGATGTCACCGAGAGACTACCAAGACTCGTCCAGTCCGCTGACTATTGTCAACCCACTGCTGTTGTTTCACGTGGGCACCGGTGATACAGCCAGGAGCAGTCTAAGGAGTATCAAGAAGGATTACAGAGACCTGGGAGCGGTGGTAAGGGACCCTAGAGCGCAGGTAGTTTTTTCATCAGTCCTCCCACTCAAAGGGAAGGGGTTTGAAAGGGCCAGTCATATCTGGTGAATCAACAAATAGCGACAGGACTGGTGCCACAGCCAAGGGTTTGGCTACTTAGACCATGGGACTGGCTTTGAGAAACCTGGTCTACTGGGGTCTGATGGGGTCCATCTGTCAGAGAAGGGGAAGAACATCTTTGGTCATAGGCTTTCCAAGCTGGTGAAGAAGGCTTTAAACTAAAGTTCCTGGTGGAGGGGAACCTCAATCCATCCTAGTCCCACCAGTTTGATGTCAGTGCCAGCAATAGATGCCCAGAGCCTGGAGAGGGATCCCAGGTCAGCAGGAGAGCACCTGAAGAGCAGCACAAAGGAATTCCAGCCACTCCAGCCAGTGAGTCAGCTTCATCAGCGGCCCAACTTAAATGCCTCTATGCAAATGCACGTAGCATGGAGAATAAACAAGAGGAGTTAGAAACGTGTACACCTGCAGGGCTGTGATCTTATTGTCATCACGGAGACACAGTGGGATGGCTCCTATGACTGGAGTGTTGGAATGGAAGGATACAGGCTCTTTAGGAAGGACAGCCAGGGGAGGCGAGGATGGGGTGTCTGCCTCTATGTCAGTGACCAGCTGGAGAGCATGGAGCTCCGCCTGGGGATGGATGAGGAGCCGACTGAGAGCTCATGGGTGAGGATTAAAGGGAGGGCAGGGACAGGTGACATTATAGAGCAGGTTTGCCACATGCCACCTGACCAGGAAGACCAAACAGATTAGACCCTCCATAGACAGATAGGAGCCGCCTCACATTCACAAGCCCCGGTCCTCATGGAGGACTTCAACCACCCCGATATCTGTTGGAGGGACAACACAGCAGGGCATAAGCAATCCAGGAGGTTCCTGGAATGTGTTGATGATAACTTCCTTCTCCAAGTGATAGAGGAGCCAACAAGGAGAGGTGCTATGCTGGACCTTGTTCTCACCAACAAGGAGGGGCTGGTGGGGAATGTGAAGCTCAAGGGAAGCCTTGGCTGCAGTGACCATGAAATGGTGGAGTTCAAGATCCTTAGGGGAGCAAGGAGGGTGCACAGCAAGCTTGTTATACTGGACTTCAGGAGAGCAGACTTTAGCCTGGAGGGAAGGGATGCCATCCAGAGGGACCTTGACAGGCTTGAGAGGTGGGCCTGTGCAAACCTCATGAAGTTCAACAAGGCCAAGTGCAAGGTCCTGCACAAGGGTCAGGGCAATCACCAGTATCAATACAGACTGGAGGATGAATGGATTGAAAGCAGACCTGCAGAGAAGGACTTGGGGCCGTTGGGTGACAAGAAGCTCAGAATGACCCAGCAATGTACATTTGCAGCCCAGAAAGCCAGCCATATCCTGGGCTACATCAAAAGAAGCATGACCAGCAGGTCAAGGGAGGTGATTCTCCCCACCTGGAGTACTGAGTTCAGCTCTGGGGGCCCCAACATAAGAACGGCATAGACCTGCTCAAGCAGGTCCAGAGGAGGACCACCAAGATGATCGGGGTGCTGGAGCACCACCCATATGAGGACAGGCTGAGCCGGTTGGGATTATTTAGCCTGGAGAAGAGAAGGCTCTGGGGAGACCTGATAGCGGACTTCCAGTACTTCAAGGGGTCCTACAGGAAAGATGGGGAGGGACTCTTTGTCAGGGAGTGTAGTAAAAAGACAAGGGGTAATGGCTTTAAACTGAGAGAGGGTAGATTTAGATGAGATGTAGGGAAGAAGTTCTTTACTGTAAGTGTGGTGAGGCACTGGTATAGGTAGCCCAGAGAGGTTGTGGATGTCCCATCCCTGGAAGTGTTCAAGACCAGGTTGGATGGGGCTTTGAGAAACCTGGTCTAGTGGAAGATGTCCCTGCCCATGCCAGAGTGGTTGGAACTAGATGGTCTTTAAGGTCTTTTCCAATCCAAACCATTCTATGATTCTATGCTTCATTCTATGATTCCCTGTGTGAACAAGCTCCACAAGTCATTGTGGGTTTTTTTAATATTTTCTCTGCTTCATTATGGTCTAACCATAATCCAAATACACATCTGATTTTCAGCACAGCATTTGTTTGCCAGTAACCAGACCTCAGATCTTTGCATAGGAAGTGAGACATTATTAAAAATGTTGTTAATCTGCAAACAAAGATAAGCAACAAAGTACCAGATCAGAACAGGCCCTCCTGTTTGCATGTCATATCATCTATTCCTTGCATGGCCAGCATGTGTGTTGTAAATATCATGAAACAGCAGTGGCAAAGTGTTTCTTTTGCCCTTGGAAAGAAACCGTTGAAAGATAAACCAAACTTAGCATGTGGTTCTTCTCTGAGTAGGTGCAGAAGGCAGAGGATAATATGACTATTGTCAATAATTCATCTGGAAGATTTATGTTCAGTGTAGTTGACATGAGGGATGGCAAAACTATGCTGTAAACTACCATTCATTCTGCTTTGCCCTTGGCCAGGCAGGCTGTTGCACGCACTCGTATGCTCAGGAAGCCTTCGCAGGGCAGGAGCACAGCATGGACGGCATAAGTTTATTGCAACTTCCTCTGCTATCCATTAGGGCAGATTTACAGCTGCTTTGGTCTGTTGTAGGAGCCAGAAAAGAAGCTCTAGGCTCCACCTCCTACTTTTCCCACATGAATAAATAACTGTAATTGATAAAGAAAAAATAAACTACAGTTGTCTTTGCTTTCATGGTGGGGCTTATCAGCAAATGTGGGCAACTTACTGCTTCCATATAAGAACTCCTTCTAGATAACCCATGTTCTAAACCTTCCCAACTTCTAGCAATCCATTTAGTAAGCACGTTTTTATCTCTTCTACAGAACAAAATCATGTTGTTAGTACTTTTTCCTCTCCAATGTCATTACAATGTTATCTACAGTCCTCCAAGGTCAGCAGCCTAAATGCAGTGCTCTTTCTTCTCAACACAGCCCACACACAGCACGTACCTTTCAACTGATTTTCAAACTAAAATCTTTTGGTAAGACTTCTTGTGAAATCAGGTGCTACAGGTAAGCATTTCTTTATGCAAATTTTTGCATGCTGTTTTCTTGCATTGTCCAACAACAAATGTTTTCTGTAATTATTATACTATGTATAACTTTGAAAATTTAAATCTGTAAATAGCTAATTGCTATTTCTTCCCTCAGCTTTTCCCTCCTGCATGGATCTATAGAATCTTTGAATCATAGAATGGTCTGTGTTGGAAGGGGCCTGAAAGTATTGAAAGGCTGCAGTAAGGTCTTTGCAGAGCCTTCTCTTCTCCAGGCTGAACAACCCCAACTCTCTCAGCCTGTCCTCACAGGAGATGTGTTCCAGCCCTCTTGTGGCCCTCCTCTGGATCCGTTCTAACAGGTCCATATCTGTCCTGTGCTGAGGACCCCAGAGCTGGACGCAGTACTGCAGGTGCAGTCTCACCAGAGCGGAGCAGAGGGGGAGAATCACCTCCCTCTACCTGCTGGCCATGCTTCTTTTGATGCAGCCCAGGATATGGTTGGCCTTCTGGGCTGCGAGCGCACACTGCTGGTTCATGTCCAGCTTTTCATCTACCAGTATCTCCAAGTCCTTCTCTGCAGGTCTGCTTTCAATCCATTCATCCTCCAGTCTGTATTGGTACTGGTGATTGCCCCAACCCATGTGCAGGACCTTGCACTTGGCCTTGGTGAACTTCATGACATTTTTGTGGGCAAGCTAATAGAATGACAAGTGGTATCTCACATGGTAACAGGAGCAAGATCATGTGCTGCACAGCCAGAACGTTCCCAGAAGCCCAGCATGAAGCAGAGTTCTCTGAGTCTTTATCATTTATTTAAGTTCATGCTCAGTAAAAAGATCTCAAAACAGCAAATACTTTAGATATCTTTGATCTGTTGAGTTTGCAAAATCGAGAAGGTCAAACATCTTGAAGTTAAGAGAAGGTTTAAGGAGCATTTCATATTTGGGATAGACTAACAATGCACATATGGAAAATTTCTGCTGGCTACTGTGACTCAGCTATCATGAAATAAGTAATGATCATGCACCTGAGGCATTAGGTAACACAGCTCTAGCTCAAACCTGGCAGCTCCTATGTCTGGAGGCTGGTCTTCAGGAGATAACTGACTTCAAGGTGCAAAGCGTGGTGAGGTTCAAGTACTCCGAGCTTCTTCAGCTCAGCAACTTTGTCCTGGCTGTGAGGCTTTGTCAGCACTTGATCCCTCAGAAGAAATCTGATGTTTGATTTGCTGAACCCTCTTCTTTTGGTGTAGCAGAAGAAAACCTCTCACTGGAGAGCAAAGAAAGCTTAGTATTCAGATGGCAGCACCTGCAGAAGAATTTGTGGTGAAGACAGCCCAGCCACAGCTATGTGACTCATGTGGCTGCCTGATCTATCCACTGTTGTGGATTCACATGATTGATCCTCAAACCCAGAACTGCAGAATGCCCTTTAGTTATCTTTTGTTGTTTTATTATTTCTTTTTATTCTTCTTGGATACAATCAATTATACTTTGTGTGCTGGTTTTGGCTGGGATAGAGTTAATTTTCTTCATAGTAGCCAGTATGGGGCTGTGTTTTAGATTTGTGCT
>NW_010973231.1:816140-816522 GCF_000737465.1 Haliaeetus leucocephalus
TGCTCATTAGTGGCTGCTTTTTGCTTTCACTGCTTGCTGTACTGCTGTACTGCTTATCATCTTACTCTGCTGTGCCTGGGAACATTTTGATAACAGCAATGGCCGTGCGCCTGGGCTGGCAGATGGCCAGGGCATCGCTGCTGTTTCTGTGCTGCTGTACTGGACAGGCTGGAACTCCAGTGTGAACTCAAGTTGAAGGGACTGTGACCTGTGGATGAGTCCATGAGGGAGCAGGACACCCTGAAGTGTCTGGGGCTGTGGATAAGCCCATGCCAGAGCAGGTACATCTTGAAGTGTCTGTGGCCGTGGTTATGTCTGTGTCGCAGCAGGTATGCCTCTAAAGGGATTGTGGCCCAAGGATAAGTCCACACTGGAGAAAGTA
>NW_010973231.1:816664-816989 GCF_000737465.1 Haliaeetus leucocephalus
AAGGGGAGGAGTTCATTGCAATGTTAAACCCCATGGTCTGGTCCAAAGGGACCAGGGGTGGTGATTGTAATGGAAATACCTTTAAATTGTTGCAACACAGGATTTGAGTTGCATATTGTAGGAATTACTATAGCAGGAACCACCAGAACCAATGGAGGACAAGCCTTACAAGAAGCAGTGCAAGTGCAGCAGTGACCTGACCTGAGCTGGCTTTGGTGCCCAGTAACTCCACACAACACACCGCTCCTCCTGTCCTGAGTGACGACCATAACAAATGGAGCCCAAAGTCATGGACTAAATGAAATCAATAGACATTTTGTGGACA
>NW_010973231.1:817215-866597 GCF_000737465.1 Haliaeetus leucocephalus
CAGTGCATTAGTTCGCCCTTCTGACGGTCAGGTGTCGTACATCTGTGACCAAACTGGCCCATACTGGTATAAGCAGAGCAAGGAACCAGTGGGAGCACCGCACTGCTGCCAGACTGCACCTACGGTCGGGCATTTCTGCAAACACAGCGAAGCCGGCCAAAGGCCTTTCCTCCCTCTACCCCTGACAAACACAGGCAAACCAGCTGAGCACGCTAGTGCTCCGTTTCTGCATCTCTACACTTCAGCTTTCTACTTCTGCAGTGGAGACAAGTAGGGCTAGGTGGAAAGCTGGAGGGAGGTGAAAAACTTTCTACAGGTAGTAAATCAATTTGTCTTGCTAGCTTTGTCGAGCTTGGAAACTGATGTCCTTCTCTCACCTTTGCCTCAGCACCTTCCTTTTCCCCATTTTGACCACTCAAGATTGTAAGCTTTTGGGGGCAGGGATTTCTTATCAAGTATCAAGAAGTATCAAGACATCACAGCAAAGAGGACAAAAAACTGAGGGAGCTTGTTAACAGAAAATGAGAAAGAACTTTTAGTTCCATAAAGGCAATAAGGCCAAAATGTAGCCTAAATTGTAATATGCTCTTTTATTCTTCAGGTTACACGTTACACCACCCACAGTGTTTCAAAGTTTGTTCTGGAACAAATGACAAGGCTTGCACATATTGTTAGCCTAAAATCCAATTTCTCAGCTAGTTGTTGCTTATTCTAAATAGAAAGTATCCTGTCTTACAGCTTCTCTGAAATCTTGTCTCATGCAAAAGAGCAAATTAGAGAACCATGTGCTTGCGTGTGGGTGTAGTAGAGGAGGAAGGGAAGAGAATGGATTTCTGTTTATTTCATATCCCCAAATGCTCTGTTAATTGCTTTCCTTTCTCCCTCCCTCTTCTCCCATGATGACAGCAAAATCAGCTCTTGTCTATTGCTATAAATTGTCCCTGTGCCAAACGAACACATGGTTATAGAATCAGATAGTTTTAATAACAGAAATTCAAGGAAGTCTTAAAAAAAAGATGTCTTCTAAAATATAGAAGAAATGGGTGATAGGTTGCCTGCTTTTGGTAGAAGAAAGAATATTCAGCTTTTCAGTCACATACAGTGAGGACAAGCTTCCTGCATGTGTTGGTGGGGGAGGAAGGGAATGTTTTATACACACTCCTGAATCCTTTTCCCTGACTGAGGTGTCACTACACTGTTGGGCTAATGCCTCTCATTAAATTAACTGAGAAACAAACCAAAATTCATCCCTGAATTATCTTAAAGTGAGAGGTCAGATACAAACATAAATTTAAATACTCCACTGGATGTGGCCAGGTGTGTGCTGTTTACTATGATCCTGACACAGCATCTGTAAGCTTCTGATGAGATGACACAGTTGTTCTCATTTACAGATGTGAAATTGGAGAACATTTTTTTCACAAAACCTCTGATAGCTCCAGCGTTGTCTGACCTTTCGCCTCTTTCCCAGAAAGCCACCCAAAACCAGCCACAGCACGTGCAGACCTACAGTTCTCATTTGCGTGCTAGCAGAGAGAGCCTCTGGGCATTCACTGCACCTGCAGGCCAGTTTCCCCTTCCCTTCCATGGTACTACAAGAAAAATGCACTGACCTTGAAACCCTTTACTCAGGGTTGTGCATGACATCTACGACAGGGCAGTTTTCCTGCCTGCTGATAAGAGAAAATCCCTGAGCGAGGGTACAATGGGCTGGAGGAGGGAAACGGCGCTGCGTTGCACCCGCTGCCCGGGCAGCACAGCGAGGCGTGAAAATCCCCCCAGCATCCCTCCTGCTGCCTTTCAAGGGGCACCACTGCAGCAGTTTGTCACTAAGGGAAAAAACAAAGATAAACCATGAGCTGAGGAAGCAAAAGGAGGAAAGGACTGAGTGTTTAAAACAGGTATAAAAGAGAGCCCTACTATCTTTCCCAGTCTGCAGGCTAAGTTCAGTCATGAGCAGCCAGCAGGTAGGCAAGCACACTAGTGAGTACCCAGAAGCAGGAAGAGACACAGTTTACACAGATTGAAATTGGTGAGAAGTTGCTCAGAAGTGCATGTGTGGAAAAAGCTACAGCTTTTGTGAGTTTTAGGGTGTCCTGCTATTTTAGGTAGGAAATACATACACGTTTTTGATTTGACAGGCACAGTGTGTAGGACAACTTTTCATTGCCATGTATAATGGAGGAAGTTCTCTTTGCAGGAAATTTATTTTCCCTAAACCTCATCCCAGCAGTTTCTTTAAAGAACCCCAGAGCTTCTGTTTACTTATTAACACTTGCAGAATACAAAATCCCTAGTATTACACAGGATGCATTTCCTTTTCTTTCACCCTACTTCCCTCTCCCTGAAAGTCAATATTCCTCACAAAAGTAATTTGTTTTGCTTTAAATTTAGAGTGTGTTCAATAGTTATTGAAGTAGAGGATTAATGGATCTGTCTGGGGGTAGGCAAAGACAATCAGCAAACCTCACCCCACAGCTCTTCTAATACAGTGCAACCCTTGATACGTTATTTCATTCTTCAGTCTGTCTTTTCAAGAACAAGTACTTAGCAGTTCTCGCAGTCTTTCTGTCTATTATATCACTAAGACGACTATACACAAGCAGGAGAACCAGTTGTGTATATGCCTTGGAGGAATTTTCCCAACTAACTGACCTACTGAGGAGCCTTTCAGCACTTGTGCAGAATTACTTTGCTAGAAAAACACACATTATCAATGCTGACTTTTTTTTTTTTTAAACATCTACAGAGAATACATGCAAATGCAAACAGCCCCTCCTGTGTTTGCTACAAGTTCGTGCCAGACATCATGCCAGCTGATCTAATAGTTCTGGGCTTGGTTTATAAAAATATAGCTGTAACAGGGTTCACTTTTTAAAAATTATTATTTTCTGGCACCCCTTCAACCACAAAAAGACTGTCCTGTTTCATATCCCAGCCCTCTGATAAACAGTCTCTCATTATGTATGAGATTTTAGCGCAATGGATGAGTGCCAGTTGGCATAACTTCCTATTGTAATGATGAGCACCTTCTCCACCAGTCAACACCAGCTGAGCGTGTTGATTTATATGCCCTTTGCACTGCAGATGAAGCTGCCTGACAGATTTTTATGGGGGAAGGAAGGGAAAATGACAGATGCTCCAAGCCGCACCCTTTGTTGTCAAATAGGGGTGAGTTTTCTGGCGTGTGCACCACTTACAACTGGAGTCAGGGCTTTCCAAAGAAGCTCAGCTGTTACTCAGGCTGTTGTTTAGAAGAGTTCTCAGCTCATCAGGCATAGAGTACTTGAGAAGTCAACATCACATGTGTAACAATCCCTCCCTTTTTTGCCCCAATTCACCTGTGTATCATTTCAATGTTAATTTAATCTATCTGCTGAGTTTGGAGGAATTAAACCAGCATGAGGCCAAAATGAATATATGTTCTCTTTTTTGGTTAGAGAAACAAGACTTTGTTTCAAGTGTTGTTCTCCATATGTTAATATGGTGCATGCTGAATAAAAGAGCCATTTCAACTGACACAGCTTGGTAAAAGTGCTGTGGGCAGTGCAATTGCACAGGCTTATTAATGGCACGCTATAAAGGGGGCTGCTCTGAGGTCAGTCTCTCAACCTCCTGGGGGCTGTACTTGTGTGCTTGGGCCTCCTTTTGATGCTAAGTAACTCAGCTGGGACCTGGCGAGGTATCCATAAGGCTCAGAAATGGATTTCTGGATATATTGTGTAGGACTGTGCTGTGGCATGGTCAGCCCTGCCAATGTTGACCCATATGGTCAGCAAAGGTGAGAGTCTGGGCTCAGCTAAAACCATCGGCTGTGCCCAGGCACTTCGCTCCTCACCTTGGAGAAAGGCCAGGGTCCGGAGCACATCTCATGTGTGATGCAGATGGTCGGCAAGACAGGTATGAAGAAGGGGGTGGGATAGTTGTGTCCATGGTTCCGGACTATTCTGTCTATCTGGACAGCTTGATTTAATATTTAGGCTTAGAGTCATCTTGCTGCTGGAGTTATACCAGACAAAACTGGAATGACATATGAGTGAGTAATCCCAGGCTCCCTCACTGGCTAGTGGGAAGAAACAGGCATTTCCAGGTTGGATTCATTCTTCTTCAGACAGAGATGAATCATGCTGTAGAGGTGCCTCTTTCTCTTCATTCACCATAGAAGGAGCCCAGAGTGACAACTTCAATGCACATACCTATAATGTAAAAGCCTACCTCTGGTGAGATGAAAATCACAACTAGTGTCAGTTCCCAATGCTTTAAAAAGAGAAAGTATCTTAAAAGAGAAAAAGGCCCCATGATTTCCAAGATGAGAGTTTCCTTCTTTGTATAGCTATGATAAGCTTGCTAAGTCACATTTGGTGAGATGGGCAGGGAGATACTACGACAAAGAGATGCCCTGGGGTCATAGCTGAGGAGGACAGAGTAGGGAAAGACAAGAAACAGATATCTACTGACCTTTTCATTATTTAAAACAGAACAAAACCGGGAGTGGGAAATAAGAAACAGAGGAATTGTCATTAATCATGAATTAGCTAGCTTTGATTCCTGCAGTGACCCATCAGGAGTCTGCCATTTGGAGCTGAATCATTCTCTAAGGTCAGGTGTACTGGCAGCCATTTCCACTGAACTGGTACTGAGCACAGTTTACAGTCTAAACACGAGAAACAAAAATGTCCTTCAGCATTCTTACTCTTCAGTGGGCTCAGAGTTATGTCTTCAAAGATAAATAGGCAGCTGCTGTTTAGCTATGCTTGATCTCCAGGTGAGCAAGGATTAGACACTTTTTTGCACCTGCAGCACAATTTGTGCTGCTTAAACTACAAAAAAAGTGTCAGCACTGTAACTTACACCCCTTAAGGAAGCCCTTTGGCGGCTCTGGTTTGTTTTTCTGGTTGGCGTTTTGTTTTGTGCAATCTGAGAGTATATCCCTCACCTGATGGAAGTTTTTAATAAATTGTCACCTGGTTCTTTGCTGTTCATTAAGAATGCAATACTTTGCAAAATAGCCTTATTGTGCACCATCAGAAACCACTTCAACTGCTGTGTAAAAGGTTTTCACAAAGACATACAGCGTTAGATGAAGGAAGGGATAATGCATTGGTCTCCCACTGTCTGGGTACCGGTGCTATCACTGCACTATTGCCTAAGTGAACAACTTGGGGATAAAACAGAGGGTACCACTGCACTTCAACTGTGGCCAGAAAGAAAAGCAAATGGCAGCTACAATTGCCTTTTCTGTGGAAAGAATCGTGCTGGCGGGTCTTAACTAGCCAAGGAAGGCTTTCAGGGGAGGAATGTCACAGCCCTGTGTCCTGGCCAGGCAACAGGGTGAGGCAGCCCCAAGTGCTGTCTCCGGGGTGCTGGGACCAGCATGGTCAGGGACAAGAACAGAAACGCAACAGTGAGACTATGACCAAGTGTGTGGTGGTCCACAGGTGCCTGTGGGGTCATGCAATAAGAGACTAAAGTTCATCAAGGTCATATTTTGGAGCTTTGATCGTGTGCAGAAGAGCGCATATGGACTTTTTGAGGATCAATCCTCACCATGCCACGATGTGGCAGACTTCTCTTCTGCTGAGACAAAGTAGCATTGTCATCACGGTCTTCATGGGAGTGATAGAAAATTGGAGAAAGGGGAAATTACTGGAGACAATGGTAATAAAAAACCCCAGTTCCCACCACATCTCAGGAACAGAGAGTTCTATCAGGTGTTCCCAAAAGAAAATGAAGAAAGGATATTGGCCAATATCCTTGGAAATTATTACTCAAATAATTGGCAGAAATGCTTTTAGTCTTGTATAGGCTGTTGCAAAGTTTATAGTTGCTTCAGTCTGTCTGCATCTGCACAATCTCTCCTGTGTGAATATTTATTTGCCTACAGTTTTTAATACAGCTGTTTATTACAGTGTTTGACATTTGCAAAACATTATTTGCCTGTGTGGAGAAGTAGACTTTTTCTTGTTACAAGAAGTCCACAGCCTTTAATCAGAATGGGTGCTGGAAGGAGGTCTTTCCCCAAGAAACAGGCAATGTCTGAAGAAACCAGACAGAAAAAGTAATATAGTAAGGATTTGCCTTTTCTTCCCCTTTTGTAATGTAATTAACTACTTTTTTGTTCCAACCGATAACCCTGCTGGTCTTGTTACTGCTTCTTCCCTAACAGCCCAGTTCTTTCTCTTTTGTCTGTTTGCTGGATTTCTTGTCTCTGTTTCTGCATCAGCCATCTCCGCTATGGGAATTTCAATTCCTTTAGCAAGTCTGACTGGCTCCTTGGCCTCATTCAGACAGCCCCCATAGGATGCTCTGCCCTGTGGTTTTGGGTGCTCTCTCTCACTCCCTGACAACTGCAGCTTTGAAATCCATTATGGCATCATAGTTCAGTCCCTCTTTAGACATCTTGTAGCTTGGGGGCTGGCTCTAATCCACCCCACTATCCATCCCTGCCACAAGTATCTTCACTTCTTGTTTGCTGATTCCACTTATTCAGTACCCTTCCCCATCGCCTGGTCCTCCTCATGACCTACATTTTCAATTATCTGTTTTCACAGGAATGTGATACGTACTTCAGTCTCAGTTAACTTTTATTCTTGAACTGCAGCTTCTTTATTACAGGGTCTGTGGCTCAGTTTCTACAGTTTGGAAAACAGCAGTGCTTTGATCTTGAGATTTGTTGCAAGAATACTATAAAATAAAATACTTAGATGGAAATATGGGGGGTTGGAGACAATTAAACTGCTCATTGAAAACTGCTCACCTCTTCTGCCTTGTGTGGAAGGTAGGTGTTCCTTTCTAGTTATGCTGATTTAACTTCTAATATATATATATACATATAAAAAAATAATTTTTCACCAGAATCCAGAAAGAGAAGCCAAAATGCACCTCTAGAGATCTACTGGATGAATTGCTTTTCTTCTGTCAACAGAATTTTGTTTCTCTTGCACATCATTTATGGCACCTGTCTGCCATTTTCACCATAATTTTGGAATGAGTTCTCCCAGACCCCATAGTTGTCATCATACAAATTATTTTGAACAGGAAATTAAGACGTCTGTGTTTACATTAAGATAGTCAAACAAGCACACACTTTTTCACTGTGCACACAATATTTTGACAATGTTCTTTAATTTTAGAAGGCTAATCTGCATTCATGATATTGTAGTAAGGGATGCCTTTACTTCTAACAGCCAGCAAAGGAAGAAGCAAACTTGTCAAATCAGGAATGAGATCACTTTCACAGATCAGATTTGCAGGTGTATTCATGTGGTCAGAAACCAGGATATTGATGTACCCAGGTCACTGCCTGCCTTGTTCCCTCCTAACTCAATCCTTTCTCTCCTCCCACAGCCAGTGATTTGTGAAAGCAGCAGAAAAGCAAGCTGACTGTGCACAACAGAGTTGTGCCTCATCTCAGCCTTGCCCTGTCTGGCCAAGACCACGGGCACATTTCAGCAGGATAGATGGGAACCACTCATGTCATCCCTTGCACAGTTGTTCTTCTGCACCCTTCTGCTTTCCCTTCTTCCCCCTTTGTCCACCTTATCCAACTTCTGGCCTCTGTGATGATCTGTCTCAGCATGCCTATCCTACCCACACTGCTGAATTCCACTAGTGCCATGCTAAGTCAACCTCCCACAATAGATCAGACTTGACAGGAGCTTGACTAAAATTCAGAGTGGAAGATAGGCATTGCTACTTAATGCCTTTTCTGAGCACGTGTTTCAGAATTGCTATGTCAGGTTATGGATTTGGAGACTGGAGAAAGAGGCCACCATGAATGGTGAGCATTCTTATCATTTATACTAGACTCGATCAGCTGGTCTAGTATATGATTTCCATAACAATCATTTTGCTTCCCTCCTCTTCTTAGAAGGAGCCATCTCATTTCTTCAGGTCAGTGGTAGTGACTCTCCCAATAAACATTAAAAAAAGAGGATGTGGAGAATTACACACCAATGAGCTTAAGAAATTATTTGAATCAAATGATGAAGTATTTAGAAAGTACCTGACAGATAAAGAAAGAGTTAAGGAGGCACTGGGAATTTGTAAGGAACAAATTGTATAAAAATAATCTAATTTTCCTCTGCAACAGAAAAGCAGATGTGGAATTAATCTATAGAACTTCACTTTGGGAACTCTTTTGATTTGATCTTACATGACATTCTTATAAACCAGCAAAAGAAATACAGTCTGGATTAAATCACTAGATGGTGTATGCAAAACATACTCAGTTCAATGGCAAAATATAAAGAGGCAGCAAGGGGTCTTCCAGAGGTCTTTCTGCTCCATGATTGCATCAGTGATCCCGCTCATATACTTACAGATGACACAAAGCTGGGTTGAAAAACAGGCTTGGGGTTCAAAGTTATCTTGACAAAGTAGAGAAAGGGCATGAAAAACAAGGACAACTGCAAGAGAATGCTCTAAGAGATGAGTGCCCAACTGCATGGGCACAGTATATTTAACAAGTAGTCGGGTTGCCCTTTTCAGAGAAGGATCTGCAGGACCGTAATGGATCATGAGCAGAACACAACAATGTTGTACTGTTATGAAAAAGACATACATCGTACCATGATATGTAAACACATGTGGAGTTCACAAAACACCTAATGTATCTGTAAGGCAGAAATACCTTGTACAGTTTTGGGCACTGTGGTTCAATGAAGATGGACGCGAGCTGGGGAGTGTCGAAGAGCAACATGAGTGTATCCATACTGTTAACTCTTCTACCCTATAAAATTGGCTGTAGGCAGACAGCTCCTTGGCCTGTGCTAACTCATCAGGAATGCCCTGCAGCTCTCCAGGAGAGCGATAGCTGGCCTGGCCCAAACTGGGCCAGGGACCAGTTGTCATGACCTAAAGGGTTACCCAGCCTGCAGGTATACAGAGATCGTGATCACAGATTTGCAGGATTCTTTAATACACAAGGACACAGAGGCTTTATCCTCTAAATTTCTCTACCTTATTATAGATTACCACAAATGCCACACAAAATCACCACTAGCAAGTATACATATTATTAATAAAGTGAGTATATATCTCTCAAGCTATTACAAATTACTCTCAGCAGTCAATAATATAGTATGAACCAACTGTATAGCAACAAACAATTGTATAGCAACAGTCAATATTATAGCAACCAATAACCAACAACTAGTAACAGCAACAACCAAGTAGGTGTATATGCTATTACAGGTTACTACAAACTTATCATTAGTGAAGCAAGCTTATCAACAATGTAACAGCAGATATACTTATGACATTACTTATATAGATGTATAATCCTGGTGTCAAGTGGATTAGATTTCAGAAGCAACCAAACCGTCACAGAGGTGGGAGGACAAACAAAACTGACCCCCAAAATGGGTCCAAAGAGTGACCAGTAAGATAACAGTCTCACTTCAAAGATGATCCACATCACAGAACCTGGAGTCAGTCAGCTGTGTGCCCAGTAAGAGTCCAAGATCTTGTAGAAAGGACATGCTGGGAGAGTTTGACCAGCATCTTCAGCAAGAGAAGGGAGCTCTGTCTGCTCCATTTTTCAAAAACACACCTTTAAAAAATGAACATCATACAGCCACAGTCAGTCTAAGAAAGTCCCAGCTAATCCTGTGTCAGGTCCCTGATTGGGAATGGTAAAAGAGGCTTAGGGAAATGGTATGAAAATAGTGCATGTATGAAGCCAAAGATGGGCTTTCTCCCCACTAGCTCATCTAATCCATTTCTGAATCAATCTAAACTTCAGGCAGCCACAAGATCATGTGATGATTAATCCATGGTTTACACCCCCTACTGCCTCTCTCCTTTAAAGTTTTAAACATGCTACCTGAGAATTTAATTAGTTGACCTTTACATATTTTGTTGTGAGAAATCGTGAACATGTGCTCCTATTCACTCCTACATGCCATTCATGACTGCGCACACATGCATGTACACAGGCTCCTCTCTGAGCTTTTTCTTTCAAAGATGAGAACATTTTGAGCTCTTTAACCTTTCCTCCTATAAAAGTTATTCCATACCTTTCACTGCTCTTGCCCTCTCTCTCTATTTTCTAATTCTGTCCTCTTGGAGGAAGAAAGAATCAGAACAGCACATAACATTCACAATACGAGCATGCTTTCCATGCATACAGTGGCAGAGGTTTATTATTCTGTTTGTTCTCTGTTCCTTTCTCAAGAATGCCTAATGTTTTATCTACTTTTTTGATGGATCCTGAACATAGCATTGAGATTTTAATAGAATTGTCAACAGTAACTCAAAGATCTTTTTTTCCTGCGTGCTGATAGCTAATTTAGAGCCCATCACTGTTATGCATGGTTAAGAATGGTTTTACCCATGTGCAATACTTTGTATTTATCAGCACCTCATCTGCCATTTTTTTGCCTAGTCATTCAGTATTGTGAGCCATCTGCAACTCTTCACAGTTCAATTCCATTTTATTGCCTTAAATAATAGAGTATCATCAGCAAATTTCATTACCTCATTTTTCCAGATGACTTATGAGCATGTGGGATAACATGAGTTCTAGCATGGATCCTTTCAAAGAGCTACAAAGGTTGTCTGTTAACTTAATGATTTAAGGACGAGGAAAAAGAAATTTCTTAGCAGGTGAGCAGTAGATAGTCTCACTGCCTTTCCCTGTGATTTTTTTTTGGCTTTTAGTGATTCTCTGGGGACTCAGATGGAAGAATATCTACAGAGGAGATCACTGAATGATCACTACTGACAGAGTTCTGCAATGGACACTGCACTGTGTCGAGCCTGTGCTTCAGCTAACTGCCTCTGTGAAACTTTGGGAAATCAGTTTATCTGTCATCATTAACTACCCACCAAAATCTTCATATTCAGCATTTGCATCACTCAGGGGAGATGGAGTACACATGCCTTTCCACAGAGCAGATATACTTGGGCTCATGTCAAGAAGGAAGGTATTAAACTGAGTGGTGCCTTGGATGGAAAAGAAAGAGGAAGGCAGCTAAGTTAATGTGCGGTGTTTCCTTGAGATAAGGAATCTGCTGAACGCACTCATAGTGCATAGATCCCTCTTCCCTGACAAACCAGAGCCAGCGTGAGGGTCCCAAGGTATTTGGGAAGGGGACTGGTGTTCTTCGTGTTTGGTGCGGTGAGATAAGCCCTGTTCCTCAGCACACAGCCATCTCCCTCTTTTCCATTGAGATGGCATTGCAAAGTGGAGCAGGACAAAGTGTGGATCAAACAGCAACCCTTCACTGAGTGAAGCTATCCAAGGAGTAAATCACAAGGGGGGATTTTCTGCTGGATGCAGAAAAGAGCAGTTCAGAAAGGGGTCTGGCAAAATCTCTGCATTCAGCCACCTGAGGCAGCACTTGCTTATGCCCGTGGTAGAGGACAACAGACCCCTTAATGCAGCCCTCTGAAGGTTATCCTGATTTCTAGACTTCTCAGTAGAGTCAGTCTGTGAATGTGACAGAGAACAGCAGTTGAAAATCTTTAGTCATGATAGTTAATGTGACTTGTAACATCATTATTGCATGAACAAACAAAATCTACTGCAAATGTTTGCCCCAGATGTGTGGAACTTTCCCAGCAATACTATGCTAATTGAAACCTGTGGGTGCTATCTTGTAGTAGGGAAATATAAAAGCAGCTAAAATAGTTTATTTGGTGGTTTTGCCTAGTTAGAGAGAATGGAGTAAATGCTACATAGGCAAAATGGAAGTGAGGAAGCTTCATTTACCAGTCTTAACCTCTATCCCTGACCCAACCCATTATTTGCAGTCAGCAAACTGCTCTAGTAGGACTCTACCCCTTGACACTTTCCCATGCCCAGTCTCCTGAGTACTCAGCACCGTCCACCTTTAGCTCTCCACAATTTACAGCTCATTACATAAGACTACATGGTCCTGCTTTCAGTGTAGTAAGGTTTGCCCTCTTCCCTTCCCCTACCTGCAGCCAACAGCATGCAAAGCCCTGTCTCCAGTCTCTAGAACATATTAACTTTACATCTGTCATAATGTAATTGGTTCAGAGATCATCTATAAACAGCTGGAATAATCAGACAACCAAAATGTTACATAGACGCTTTATATATCTTTTAAATGTACACAAGACAACTATCATTTATATTTACACTAAAGTATGTACAACTGTGGTACAAGTTGCATATGGATCACCAAATACTTAACACATGCAGACTGTAGTATTTCCGTGTAACCACGACTGCAGAAGAAGAAAGAAGGAACAATTTCCCAGGGCAGCAAGGAGGAGCGGCAGATACATGCTGACCATGCTGACAGAAATGCTCATGGCAGCCCGAGATACTCTGCTCCCTTCGAGCACCCAACGCTGCGGGCTCTGGCTGTGTTTCCTGCGCGAGGCGCTGCGGTGGAGAATTCACGCCTCTCCCTGGCAGTGGAGATGTCCGAACAGATCGAGTCCATTCTTGGCCAGCTTCTCCTGGGTCAGTGCAGGGGGAACCGCTGCAGGGAAGAAGCCCTTTTCCTTTCCTGCCCACCCACCCCTCCTTCTGTCACAGCTTTCTAAGCATCTTGTTGCATAAGACTTTTGACCTGGAGAACCAGAGTAATGAAATTTTTGTGAAAGGCTAACTTAGCTCTGAGAACACCACTCACTGCACATCACTGTGTGAGGTAGCAAAACTTATTACCAGACCTTTCCAGGAATCAGGGCATGAGCTACAGGTCACCAAGACGCAGGGGCATTTTTTCATCAGCTGCAAACCCTTCAGATCCAACTGTCAGAAGCAATTGCCCTTGAAGGGGGCCACGAGGCCGGCCGACCTGAGGGGGAGCTGGGATGGAGCATGAATGGGGTGTGCACAGCCACAGCAGCTGGTGTCACACCTTGCAAACTGGATGGTTTCTTTCCAGGAAACTTTTTCAAGAGAGAGGGAGGTAATGTTGGATGTTTGATAGGCTGTCCAAAGGGATGCAGTCCAAAATATAGAAAGCAAAGTAAACAAAAGAACATTTTTTACTCCTTCTTCTACCTTCTGGGGGAGTGGGTGGGGGGTGGGAATTGCACCTCTGAAGTCAAGAGAGCACTAGGGACCCTTTTACATTGTCTGTTCTAGTTCAACTGGCACGGATCAAAGAAATGATGTATTAAGCTCCGCTCCACCCCCTCTGATTCCACAAAAACATCCACTAGCAGGACAAAAGGAATATGTATTTGTGGCTTGGCAGCATGTCGCAAGAGTGCTACCCTTCCATCTGTTGCAGGTCACTTTGAATGACAGCAAGATCTGGCAGACAAAACCATAGCACAACAGATTTTTCTCTCACTTCTTTCCAGCACCACCAGAGGTATCAATAAGGCAAATAATCAAGATAACAAGCAATAAATACCCCAAATATTTATCTTGCAGTTATACAAGGGATTCTTGCTCACTGCTGTTTCTCACGTTTTAGTTTCCTGCATATTGTACTGGATGATATACTAATTTCCTTCTAATAATAATAATTTGCTATTAAAGTTCAGATTAAAAATGATATTTAAATAAAATTTATTATATCTATGACACTAAAATAATCCTTCAGGTATGCAGAGAGATTTGCATAACTGTTGAAAAATCCAAAAGATTAACAAGTTCTGAAAGACAATTTAGAAATAGTAATAGAATTTGTGCCTAGAGAGATTCAAAAAAAGATTTTGCAAAAACAGGAAGGACAGATGCAGAATATCTAACAAATGTTTCACTCATGGCACATGAGTGATGAGATACCCTGAAAGGCTTGGGCATTTTGGAAAGTGGTACCAGAGCAGGTGTCATGACGAAATTTATTTCTCATCTTGGGCTCTCACAATGTGTCTTAGGTGCATGCCTTCAAAGCGTTACTTCATTAATCTAATGGGAATTTCAGGTTTTGCGATCTAGTTCAAGAGGTATAATAAGGCATCTCTTGACAAGGTTTGAAGAAGATTGGATTATCGTGGGAATTTAAATTTCCATGGCATAAGCAGTAAGTCATGATTTTATGCATGGTGCTATAAATCTTAAATGCATGTATGTCCCCACTGAAAAGTGCCCTTGAATCTCTCAGCGTGACTGGTGTTTAGTGTTTTCCTTACAAAAAATGCCATGCAAGCAAGTTACTGGAAGGTAACCTGGACTGTGGGCTTGCAGTGCTCTGATACAACAAAGCGTACGGTTAAGTGTGAGGTTGCTGACCCCAGGGTGAGAAGAGGAGGGTAGCTCATGTTTATAGCCAGGTCCCTTGGGCAAAGAGCTTGCACAAGGGCTGGTGTCATGATGTCCATATCTGGCTGCTGCTGCATTTGCAGCTCCCAGTGGAAAGGCTCCTAGGCATTTCTGTAGGCACTGGCAGAATCAGGTCTTGGAGCTTCCTTTGGAAAATGCTGGAATGTGCTAGTACCAGCTAGGATCTACACCTACCTCAGGTTGCCAGAAGGCACGTATGCCACCATCAGCTTTAGGCAGACTAGAGGCATTGTGAGACAAAACAATTACATGGAAGTGTTCCAAAAATCCCAACTTTGTGCAAAATACAATATTGGAATGAGACACTGGAACAGTCTAGGGATAGAGTTGTAACAAGCTTGTGACAGCTGCTGGACTTGTACCCCATCAAGTATGAATGCTGTTCTACTGCCCTTTAACCACTATCAGAGACATGTATTCAGAAGTTTGAAGCTATGATCCAAGTCTTCAACCTTGGTGACATCAACACCAAGGATTAGAATGGGGTTCAGTGGTACAAATGGGAGCTGCCTCAGGATGCCTCAAGATGGTCCATTACCAATATCTGTGACTAGGAATATTCCCTTTAAGGTGAGAATTTACCATTAACAAACACTCATCACAGGAATGACCCATCACGTACATGGCTTAAATAACCATTAAAAATTGAAGACCCTGCAGGGCCAACTTAGAAAGTAAAAGGATCTGAGGGTGCCAAACACAAACAGATCTGCTGATGTGAAGCACTGCTTCTCTGCCCCTCAAACACTACCAGAGAAACATGAGAGCAACCATCAGTAGACAAGGACCGTTCAGGTACATCCAGGGGAATGCCCATGCTTACAAGCGTCCCTTCAGAATTCAAGACACACCCATGTTTCTCCACTTTGGAAGGTGCTGAAGGCTGTATTAAATCCAAACTAATGCCTAACTCCCTGTATCTTTCTTTAAGAAGAGTCTAATGGGTTCTCACAGTATCCTTGAAGCTGACGGACCATCCATCCCCAAAGGAAGTTAGAGGTGGTGTGGTGCTCTGCTGTGCCTCCAGCTCATAATCACTGCAGCACACAGGGAGAAGATGAACTTTGTCATTGGGACTATAGTTTAAACTGGCTGACAAGACTGGTAAGTACTTAATCAAAAAGACTATAAAGGGGCTGTCAAGGTTTCCTACAACTCATCATTTAGAAGCATGAAAATTAACATTAGCTTTTTCTTTCATGTTGGTGTAAAGCCAAACCCTCCTCTGATATCTGTGGAGACGTAGCTCTTAAGGTAACGGTGCCTATGAAAGCACAGAATGAGTATTTTTCTGATATTTGCGTTTAGTCCCTACTGCACAGATTTTAATCATAAAATTCACTGCAGTGAGAAGAAAAATCTAAAACCAAAGAATCACATTTTTGTCTTTAGTCATGCACCTTTGTTTTCATTTGAAATTATGTTGAGACCCACCTTAACGTCCTCCATATGCTGCTAACAGCTATGTTCTGATGAGAAGCTGATCCTGCGCTCATAGAAGTCAGCATAACAGCTATGCACGTTCAAATAATGTAATGAAAAGGATTTAAATGCTTAGCAGGAGTGAAATCAGTGTGACCCCCTCTTTTCAATGAAGAGGGTTCAGCCAAGGCTAGGTAAGGCACAGCTCTAGCTCACTGCAGTGCCCACGCTGGAGGTAATGGCAGGGGCTGCAAAGCTTTGAGAAGTGTCCTGATGTTTTGACTCTGAAAAAGAGAGTAGGGTAACCTTGTTTTTTTCACTGAAAGTAATGCTGGCCGATGTGGCCAGTCACTTTTGCAAACTCCAGCCATCCTCTTGGATTTCTCCATCACTTTTTTTTAGCTGTCTCCCTGCCCATTTCCCCAGGCACATGAACTTGGCCTACTTTTCTCAAAAAACATCTTGTGTTGCTTGAGAAGACTCCACTCATCCTTCCCCACAGTTTTCTTTGAAGCCTTATTTTCACATGGCATCTAGAAGAAATCTGCTGAGAAGTCAGTGTTGCTGGAAAGAGCTGATGGGGACTGTTTTACAGGGACTTTCTGTTACCGCTGTGCTTGCACACCCAGTGTGCCCACAGCTGGTCCTCTGATCTCCCCTCCCAATCACCAGTTGCTGGCTCACCAATTTTGATGCTCGCAATTTTGATGCTTGTATGCGTACACTGCACATAAAGCGGCAAGGCCCCGCTACAGAAAGCAAAGAGAAAATAACACATTTAATTAATAACGGTACATTATAGGGTCTTACAAGATTAGTGAGTGTTGGTTCAGCTCCCACTGTTTGCAGTAAAAGAAGGCTTGATGTGTGAGCAGCAGAGTGCAACAGGTTTGTGCAGGTGGACATACACTTCTACGTAGTTGCATTTATGCTCTCTTATGTGGAGCTGAAAAAAGGCTTAGGTGCATTGGGAGGGTTCAGGAGAGTTTTTAAGATTGATCTGCCACTACAGCCTTGGACTCAGAGAAGCTTGTTAATGGGCTGCATTAAATGAGATTAGACTGAACAAATAGGAGGCCTTTCCTTTCTGTAGAGAACACTTTATCTCCAACATCGGAAATGTTTCAGCTCAAATTTCTCAGCCGCTGACACGCCACCACTCAGTTGTAGCAACGTTTCAGTTGGTCCTTCCTGTATAAGCTTGTTCTTGTTCCTGGAAAATCTCTATGTTCTGGGCAGACTTTGGAGAACATCATTGCAGAAAATTATCCTGGGCTGGGGAGACAGCAGGGAAAGCACATTTTTCTGTCAGCAAACATTTGTTTGTTTCTGCCAACACCATATGCTATATTTCCTTTTTCAGTGCAAGAGAATGTATTTGTAGATCCTCTGCCTTAATTTGAATTTTAGAGTGCTTTCTAAGATCTGTTTGTGTTTGTGTGACTGTATAGTGACTTCTTATCAGATCTCTTCCCTTCTTACTGGAGTCTCTCCTGGAGTTTTAACAAATTCAGGAACAGTTACTAGTAATAAATTCAAACTGATATTAAAGAAAATAATAATCTACCTAAATCAAAGGCCAGTATTCTCTGCTCCAGCAGGACTAACAGCCAGTTGAGGTTACAAAATACTTTGCAGGGTGGGGAAAGCATAAGGATCAATTCTAAATCATATTAATTAAACTGAATTGATTATGTGGCCTGAAGGACCCTAGAGTAACTCCCATTAAAAATAGCCTTAGCCACATTTGACCAGCTCTGAATGGCAGCGCAGCTAATCCTCCTAATATAAATATAATATGGGAAAAGAAGCTTTATCAGCTCCATTGCCAGCTAAGCGTCTCCTGTGGCAGAAAGTTTAATAAAACCCAATAATTTGAGGAGCTACTAGGTAGAGATTTGAAGTATTTTCTTAATGAATATCTTAATAAACCTCTAAGTCTGTGGTAGGAAACATCGCAGAAATACATTTTCCCAGTAGACTCTGCAAGATCTCCCATGCAAACGGAAATACATATGAACTGGTAATTAATGTTAACATTGGACACCATGCAGCAGAAACAAAGAAAAGCACAGAAAAGTAGGCAAAGACAGAAGTTCTGCTCTGGAACATTTCTACTGTCTGAAAGTAACGTAAGGCAGCGTAAGGTGATTCTTTCTACATATTGTATGACAAAGCTGTTGAAGAATTGCTAATGAATGCTACCATACAAAGGTACAAACATTTCCTAAGGCTAATCAATAACCAATTTAGTATCATTTTAGAAAATATGATCTGGCATTAATATCAAATGCCCCGTTTACATTTTAAAGCTACTCAGATAATTTTTCATACTCCAGGATTTTTTAAAGTATCAGTAGGCATCTAGATTTCTTTAAAAATCCCAGTCTTAAAAGCTGTGCAAAGATACTTAATTATTTTTTTACTCTTTCATATGTACAATTCATGAGATCACTAATGTGCAAGCACAATTCGTACTAGCCTTGTCTGCCTGAGCAGAGAGAAATCACACTGCAGACATGTAGAATTTGCAATTTCCAGGCACTTCATCCCGTGCAGAGCTACGAGAGATCTTCCAACACTTTTCTCCACACTACAAGTTTTCCAAGGAGTACCAGGGACTTTCCGATTTGTGCAAAGAAGTGCTACATTAAAAACAGTGAAAGGTCCCAGCTTTGATACCCATACTGTCTGAAAATACCTACTCAAATGCAGTATTCTGCTCATTTCATGGTGTTTTTTATTATAATACACTGATCACTTGCAGGAAAATGCAATATAAGAAGCAGTTTCGTGTAATAATATATAACAGAACTGTAACCAAGAGGATGGAAAAAAAAAAAAAATCAAGCTTTAAATGGTGGATAGTGCAAACATGTAAAGAGAACTCCTCCAATAAATAGTCCTTTGTCAGTTACCTATACTGTTAAGCTTTAAAGAATATTATTAATAGTAAGTCAAACAGGGAACAAAGCGTGGGCAGCAATATAAATCTGAATTAAACAATGCCAAGCAGAAGAAACTGAAGTATGAAGGACTCAAAAAACCAACATCTATTCGTATGACATTCTGCCTCCTGCAGCACTCTTACACACCTAATGTCTGCGTCCAGCTCACAATGTTGTTTGTAATGAGGATGGAAAAGACGTTAAAGCCTTGTGGAATTGATTGATGACCTCAAGTGCAATAATGCTGAACAAGAGGACTGTCTCCTGCAAGCTGCAATCGATTCTTGGAGGGCCAAAACTCTTGCGTTAACAGTGGTTCGAAGTGGTATGGATGTTAAAGCAAAGGCCGCTCACAGCTTCTTTCCAGCGAGCCAGACGCAAAGCCCACTGATGCTAACATAGCACAGGAGAGCTTCCATAACATGCCTCTGTATTTTCCTTTAATTAATCAACCTAATGCAGCTGAGTTTCACAGCCAATAACTGTTAGGCACATTCAATTATTCTAATGCAATTGCTCTGAGTCTTTTGTTTTTACAGGCTACACTGACTGCAGCTTTTCATTGCTCTCTCTGGCTGTGGCCTCCTCTGTCCCCTGCTCCATCCGCAGCCCCCTCACGCTGCAGCTGCATCTCCATTGCTGCTGCACATCAGTGGCAGCAGAAATAGGAGTACTAAAAATTTAAAAACCTTTGCCAAGTCCTTAGGGTCTGCACATCTGTTGTCAGTCCAGTGTTGTCCACAGGAGCAAACTGGATCTGGGATGAGGATTCTCAGCTGGAAAAGAGAATTCCTGGGGTTTTTTTGGTGACATTGCCTCTGCCGTTGTCTATTTGGTCACTGGAAGATAAGCCCTTCTACTGTTTGAAAATTGACAAAAAAGCAAGTGAATAAAAATGTTTATGAAAAGAGATTTTTTTCTAACTAAAAAGCAATAAAAGCCCTCTTATTTTGTCTATCATGCTTTATTAGCTGTAAGCTTTGTGTAATTCAATATTTACGTTTTGATAGAGTGTTTGGTTTAAGTCCATATTTCTATAGAGGCCATTCATGAACATTTTTAAATGCATGATGTCTAAAATGAGAAAATATATCCAAAGGCAAAGAAAAAACCCCAAGTGAGAAGACGTGCTTTTGCTTTTTGACTTTTTTCTTCCAAATTCCCTTCTAAATGTTATTTCAAGGGAGCTGAAACTTTAACATTTATGCAAATTTTCATTTGATAAGGAAATTATTTTTCAGTGGTTTTATACCAGATTACACAGCCTCTGGAAAAGAGAAAGCAAAGCATGTTTCAAGTAAAATAAACTGCATTGCCTCTGTACACAGCGGTTCAAGACATTTGCATTCTATAAAGATGGCTGAATGCATACGTACATTACTTTACAAAGCAATAAGTAATATCCATAGGAGATATTAAATTTACACACACTTTATGAAATATGTACAGTCATGTAGTTTGTAACTAAGCTTTTGCACACATGCACTTGGAAACTGATATGAAGTGGTTTGTGTCTTCAGAGTGCACTGCTGGTAAAGCCAGTCTATGATATGTAACTGCTTCTCTCTGTTATAGTTTTTATAAAAAACAAATACTCTGTGGTCTCTTTAAGATATTTTTTAAGTGCAAGTCATGGTAATGGATTGCCACGCTTCTTGAATCAATTCCTGGCTTGTTCTAGACTGCCAGCAACTGGTTGTGAATGCACAGTCAGAACAATGAGAAGCACACAATGATTTCTTCTCCAGGAACAACCAACTGAACTGGAAATGCTCTTCTGGAGTTCAGTGCTCACCTACCATTCATAGGACTGTGCTTCTTGGAAATGAGTTGGGTTCCCCTTGGAGACTCCTGACCGCTGAGTGAGGGAAGTGTTTTACACTTGTAAAATTAGAGGTTTTTTTCCAACCTGGACTCAATCCCTCAGACTGTACAGCACAGTTTACCTCTTCCCTGAAATGCAACACAACAATTACAGGGAGAAACACACTCAACTTCCCCAAAGAGCACCACATTTCTTTCTGGACATGAATAAATTGTGTTGCTCCTACACATTGCCCCTTTCATGGCAGATACAATATTAGTGTGTATCAGACCAAGGGCCATGACTAGCCATTGCTCTTGCTCTTCACCTTCAACCTCTGGCATAGCTAGCAAAAGTGTAAGCGCTGTAGGCATGGGATTGGCCTGAGAATTTTCTGTATTTGCTATTTAATTCTGAATGAGTCTGTGGTGATAAGACATTTTTCTTCTGAGTTTTCCTCCTATTCAGTCAGCTACAAGAGTAACTGCACGGCACAGGGGAGACAGGCCACTGCTCTGTTAGACTTACGGTGCAACAAAGCCTGAGTGAGATGTCCAGAGTCATCCCAAAGGATGGCTGTGGCCGTTGGGAGGGTATTCACAGCAGGTTCCCTTTATCATGCCAGTGGGGAGCGAGACAACCCCAGAGGGCTGGTCAAATGAGCAAATGCCTGAACCACTATCTGAAGAGGTCTCTTACGTGCCTCATTAAGGTCACTTATGAGGAGTAAAAGCTCCTTTCTCCTTGTTAAACCACCTTAACAGCCTGCATAACGTGGCATCAGATGGTGGTGACAAGGCTGCAGGCAGCATTGAGTAAGAACAGAAGAATGGGGCATCGATGTGCCCTTCTGCTGGCCAGCATGGAGGCAGGCCAGGCCAGCGAGGGGCCCTGAGCTGAGCCCCAGGAGAGGTGTGGTGGAACTTGGCTGGACAGACATCACCCATTTGAAAGTTAGGAGGTCATCTAGAGTTGACCTGAGTGGTGAGAGACGGGGCACTGCGTCTCATGCAGAGGGAGGTGACCAAAACAGGAGGTATGACGTGCACTGGATGTGCCTGTCCATCTCCATGGACGGTGGAGAGAAGATGGCAGCTCTCCGGGGCTGGGTGCCTGATTTTTCAGGGCAACAGGTAGGATAGAGGCACCCCACCCCTGGGGACTATGCTCAACTTTGTTGCTGACTTCCAGGGCCAGTAGGCCATCCATTGCTACCTGCTTTGGCTTGGTTTTAGGCCAATCATAAAATACAGATAGAAACATCACTTTTGGGGGAGGCAAAATTCCTTAAACGCTTTGGACAAGAAGGCTTGTTCAATGGGCAGGTGTTATAATCATCGTTCTCTGCCCCACAGTGCAGAGGCTGGTGTTAAACCCACCTCCTGCTAAAAAGCAGCTGCAGGGAGATGGTGGTGTGAACAGCAGTAATATGCCGTCTGACCCGGGAGCTGAAAGTGCTGACAGAAAGCCAAGGTCCAGCCACTTCAAAGCAGCTGGATGGACCTAAGGGACTGACTTGCCTTGAAAACACAGAGCAGCACTTACAAAGAGATGTTCAGCATAAGGCAGGCATTTTACCATTAAGTGTAATTAATTTACATTAAGATAGATTAAATCCTTTATTTCAAAAGAATTCTGTGATTAGTTCTCTTTAATTCATATCCACTTATGGTAAAATAGTCAAACTAATCACAGAAATCATTTGAAGCAGCTATTTCTATAAACAACCAATTAGGCATTTTTAAAATGAGTTTTGGATGTGATTTTAATTTGTTTAAAACAACAACAAAAAATCATTACCTTATATATTATTTGGTGGGGTTTTTTTTCAATAAAATAAATATTTGTGTTCAACAAATATTTCCATAAATAAATATTTGTGTTCAACAATACAACCCATCCTTTCCACCGTGTGACATAGTTTCTTGCTTACAACTATTGTTGCCATGGTGCAGAATCACATCCCTTTGATTTTTCATATTTAAACATTTCCTAAAAGGCAATATTTGGAAACACTGCAATGCAAATGCCCCTTGTAGGCAGAGCTGAAGAACTCTAAATCCCTTACGTGGTGTCAGTATTAGAAAGTTTCTATAGGTTTTGATTCTTTGCAGTGATTTTCCAAACTTGCTAGAAATCATTTTAGAGCCAAACTGCAACAAATAATACAAAACTAAAGCAAGAACAGCTGAAAGCTGTTCTGGATGGCAACTCTTCCTTCCATCATGAATTAAAAAAAAAAAAAAAAAGCCATCCAGAGGGACCTTGACAGGTTCGAGAGGTGGACCTGTGCAAATCTCGTGAAGTTCAACAAGGCCAAGGGCAAGGTCCTGCACATGGGTCAGGGCAATCCCAAGCACATATACAGTCTGGGCGATGAGTGGATTGAAAGCAGCCCTACAGAGAAGGACTTGGGGGTACTGGTGGATAAAAAACTGAATAAGACCCAGCAATGTGCGTTGGCAGCCCAGAAAGCCAGTGGCATCCTGGGCTGCACCAAAAGAAGTGTGACCAGCAGGTTGAGAGAGGTGATTCTGCCCCTCTGCTCTTGTGAGACCCCCCCTGGAGTACTGCGTTCAGCTCTGGGGGCCCCAAGAACGGCCCCGTAAGAACGGCATGGGCCCGCTCCAGCAGGTCCCGAGGGGGACCACCAAGATGATCGGGGTGCTGGAGCACCACCCATATGAGGACAGGCTGAGCCGGTTGGGATTATTTAGCCTGGAGAAGAGAAGGCTCTGGGGAGACCTGATAGCGGACTTCCAGTACTTCAAGGGGTCCTACAGGAAAGATGGGGAGGGACTCTTTGTCAGGGAGTGTAGTAAAAGGACAAGGGGTAACAGTTTTAAACTAAAAGAGAGTTGATTTAGACTGGATATTAGGAAAAAAATTCTTTACTGTGAGGGTAGCTAGGCACTGGAACAGGTGCCCAGAGAGGCTGTGGATGCCCCATCCCTGGCAGTGTTCAAGGCCAGGTTGGATGGGGCTTTGAGAAACCTGACCTAGTGGAAGGTGTCCCGGTCCATGTCAGGGGGGTTGGAACTAGATGATCTTTAAGGTCCCTTCCAATGCAAACCATTCTATGATTCTATGACTGATTCTATGATTCTATGATTTACTCAGCATTTTCATTTCCCTCTACATTCAGTGGGAGCAAAGGGAATTCAGGAATCTCAGAAAACTCAAATTCCTAATGAAGAACCATGTTCTGTCCTATTTAATTTCTCCTAGAAAGCATGAACATAACTCAGTATGTCCCTGTTAAATATTAGTCTCGTATTTCACACCAATTCATCTAACGGCAGCTACATATTTTTAACAACCCTCTGACCTGTAGCATGTCTGACCTGGGATGAAAGCATAGCTGCACTGTAATAAATAGCAATACTCCCCGCCGTGCGTAACATACAGCATCCTGACCCAGAGACCATTTTTCCCCCACCTGCACCCTGCAGCTGGTTGAACATGACACAACTTCCATGTGTGGGATGGGAGAGAGCAGACCGAACCCAAAGGGCTATCTGGTTCAGGGGGAATTTTACTTGTTTCCTGTTCTGGGGGGGTCTGCATGGACCACGACTGGAAAATTCCTCAGCCTCCCAGGAGCCAGGCATTTCAGGGACGCTGTCTTTCAGAGCTCTGAAACACAACATTTCCCAAACAACTTGGTCCGAGACGCCACTGCGATGGTCCTGGTGCTGGTGGAGAGAGCTGAGCCAAGAACTGGGGTGCAGAGCCACCCCAGGGTCATCACCCGGGGCTGTCCCCACTGAGGACCGCAAAGCTTCCCAGAACTCGGCAGCATCTGAGCGAGCGTCTCTGGAGTCACCTGCCAGGTGACTTGGGCACTGGGCATCTTGGGCGCTTTGAATATTTATCAAACCCATGAACCGCTGCAGACGACGCTCCAGGTTGAAAGAATCAGCGCTGCAGGTGTGCCAGCAAACACCGAGATAGCTCTAGATAAGGGATTAGACTGCTGCAGCAGTGTAAAGTACATCGTGTTTTTGAAACCAAGGTAATGAGACAAGGAGCGAGAAACAAAAAACCAGGTACAGCTACAAATATTTCAATAACATGCTAGGATATGGAAGAAAACTTTTTTGAAATCTCCCTTCCCTGACCTCCACTGCTGCATCAGGTTTTTTCATTATTTTAACACAGAGATGAAATAGAAACAATTCCAACCTCAGATTTGCTCTTTCTATGGTATTAAAAAATGAGTGTAAGTTTGTGAAATACATTCCAAAATACTTTCTGCCAGGAACCTTTTTTTAATTGATTTTTTTTTTTCCACAGAACCACCTCATTGTTTTAAAGCTATTAAATGGGGGGCAGGGATCTGAATAAAATGAAGAATGTTAATGCAAATTTACATTCTAGTTTTCATCTGAAAAGTCCTGATCTAAGTTGCTAAAAATTAAAAGAAGATGTAGGCATTTTAGCTTCTGATGAAAAGATTACAATTTGCATGGAACTCCCCCTAAAGTTTTGCCTATCAGCTCTGAAAACAAAAAGAAAAGAAATACCCAGAAAAATTAAGCAACAATGAGGCTATGACATATGTGGATACCTGCAGCTGCATTTTTGGAAAGCAATTTCCAGACCAGAGCCAAAAGCATCTTTCCTGTCCTTGAAGGGGTCGCTAGCTCTGTTAGGAAGGAAAGGGCAAAATCAATAGCATTTATTTAATTCCACAGAGCTGTATCTTCGTAACTCTGCTGTGTTCAAAACAGGATCTTTCTCAGGGAGGCAGGGTCTGTATTCAGCTTAGCCCTGAGGGAACTATAGCAATGCTCTTTTCCCCATATTTATGATTTGCTCACATCATAGCTGTGTTTCACGCTTTCTTGCAGAAACAAGAATTCAGAAACTATTGGGGTGTCTTGTAAAGCAACAGTAATCTGTTGTTCGTTACCAACCAGGAGGACACATCACGCAACACAGTTGGTGTGGCTGCTGTTGAAGTAATTCGTTCCTGCTTGCCTTCAGTTACATTCTTACACGGCTGAAGAAAATATTTAGTAAAATACCTCAGACCAGGTAAATTTTTCTCATTTTAAAATGTCATAAACAGCTCAAAACTCAACCAAACTCTCTGAAATGGTCGCAGACTGGGCTTCTGGTACTGTGCGTGGCCTCATGTTAAAGCTCAGGGAAAGCGCCATCCTGCTGAAAATTTTAGTAAATGAGGACTTCAGATAGCCCAGTAAATTGAAATTAATGCCATAGCTACACAGTCAGCTAAGCAAGGGAATAGACTCAGCTGTAAAATAACCCCACCACATTAGTTTTCAGGCTGATCAAGGTGTGGGGGCAGGAGGGGGTGCCCCAGGCAGTGGTGCCCAGGGATGGTGGGGGGACAGGGGAGGACTGCCCTTACCAGCACATCAGCGTGGTGGTGTGGCCACATCCTGAGCTCACATACCTGCATGTTGAACCTCACGCAGGGCACCGCTCCCGAAGGCAAAATCAGCTTAAATTTTCAGAGCTCTGCCTTTTGCAGTCCCTGGAGACAGCAGCTCCCACCAGCATCCCTGGGCACCCGCAGATGCAGGGCTGAGTGTTTTTATACTGCACACATGTCTTTTTCTACACTCAGAGAGCAAGACCAACACAAAGTTTTACTAGCTCTCATTTTTCTTTTGCTGTAGTAAGGAAAAGGATCATCATCAAAGAGGATGAGGGCCATTAAACACTCAATATTCTGTTACAGTGATTGGTTTATGGCCTCATTTTGCAGCAGCTTTCTTTATCAGGTGTGCAGCTTCATTGCCTGTCCTATAGCCCACACGCTTCATGAGTTTGTTATCTGCAGGACACTGTGCTCCTGTTTCCAGAATAGCTGGTACCTGACACGGGAGCTGCTCTGGAGTGAACATTATAGAAGACCTGATTCTACAATCTGTTAGCCAGTTTTGGACCTGTGTCTCCACAGATTTCTGTGAAGATAGAAGGAAAAAACCTGTGGGTTGGAGATCACACCTTGGATTGCTGATAGCTTTTACTGAAAAACTAGAGTGTTTTACAAAGCATCGCCGCATGAAAAATAGCTGTGCTTCATTTTCTATTAATTGCCTGCCCTTAGCCAAACCCAACTAAAATTTTGTGGTACCCTCTAGGTGGTGAAACATTTGCTGCCTCACACACTGAAGACAGGAAGAGCAAAACAGTAATGCTTGGAAAATGCCCTGCTGCCTCCTCCACAACATTGCAAAAGCTCACACATTTGAAAACTGTAAACATATTCCAACTCACATTTATTCACGTTACTGCTTTCACATTGATGTTGTGCAAGACACTGCTCATTTCAGATGGGGCCACCAACGTGCCCCAGTAAACTCTTGATATCTTTTATACCATGAATTAATACTGTAGTCAGTACATTAATAAATACTTGAAAAGTCTGTAAATGACCTACACTGAACTCCTTTGTAAAAGTATTTACCTTATTTAAATGGATTTATTTTGGTGTCAAAACATATAATACCATGAACTGCTGGATGCAGATGTTCTGACAAATTTTGTGCACCTGATATGGTCTTTGTCACTGCTGTAAGTCTGCCTGAGTTCGGGATTGAGCAGAAAGCGATGAAGAACCTGCAGAGCCAAACTAGATTTGATCTTAAGATGCTCACTTTGCTGTCATTAAAAG
The DNA here is from genome assembly GCF_000737465.1 of Haliaeetus leucocephalus. Classification (NCBI taxonomy): domain Eukaryota; kingdom Metazoa; phylum Chordata; class Aves; order Accipitriformes; family Accipitridae; genus Haliaeetus; species Haliaeetus leucocephalus. The sequence goes on from NW_010973231.1 coordinate 844,263, forward strand.
CAGTGGGTCTTGAAGCAACGCAGCACTTCCCAGGGAGATCCTGTGGGCTGGTGCTCAGTGATCTGCTGCTCCGGTGATGCCTCAGCCCAGGATGAAATGTTGGGTGCTTCAAGCTCCTCTGAGTTCTCTGAGCACATTGGACTTCCTCGCACACTTGTGTGCATGCGTGTGTGCGTGCGTGGGCTACTCATCCTCCCCACGGAGCAAAACCAAGCAGCTGCACCAGGCGTATGATGCGGCAGTCCCTGACTGTGCCCTTTAGACGTAGCCTTCATGGCAGACGTGGTTGCCGTTGATAAGGCTGAAGGTGGCCAGGGAATGGTTGGTGCTCTTGAGGGAGGTCATTCGTGTGGTGCTCCTGGCCATGCTCTGGGACCGGATAAGGAGGCGAGCTCTGCAGCAGAAGAGCTGGTTGTTGAACTGTTTCCGAAAGCTCTTGCTGAGCAAGTAGAGAGCAAACGGGTTGACACAAGAGTTAGTGAATGCCAGGATCCGAGCACAAATGCTGGAAATGAAATGCAGCACTGAGGTGTCCACCTCTGAGTAGTGGTAGGACCGGTATAAATAAATTATGTGAGTGGGAAGCCAGCAGAAGGCAAAGAGGCACACAAAGACCAGTACTGTCCTGGCCAGGCGCTTACGGGATTCAATCTGGAAGAAGAAAGAGAAATGTAGATTAGTAGCTATTCCCAGCTCAGACCAGTAGCTAACTATTTCCCCAGCGCTGCAGCTTTGGGGCCAGTCATGGCAGGTGGCATGGCGATAGCAGGGCAACCTGGACCGCAGGTGAACACTGAGTCAAGGGCTCTCCTTGTCTCTCCTCAATCCCCTTCCCCTAAAAAAAAATAATTCTGAAAATTTATTACATAAGGAAGTAGTCTTTCCTGTTTAGAGATAAAATTCCAATGGCTTGTCACTTTGTAAAATCCCAGCTCAGGCAACAAAAGTGTGGACACTGTGCATTAGTTATCCATCTGTAATATATACAATCATATGTAATTTATATGTATTAACTTATTACTAGTATTATTATTATTAGTTATGGGGTAGGGGTCTGGGATATTTCACAGAGCCCAGAGGCAGGAATTTCTGCCTTGGGGCCATGTGGTATATGTACACAAAAGTGCTGCCAACAGCTCACAGCCCTTGGAGACCAAGTGCAGCACTCAGAGGCCACAGGAGCCAGAGAAACCGAGAGAAGAAATCCTGTACTCAGAGAAACACCGAGGCGCTGGTGAGGTGGCCCCTTCAGCTGGAAGAGCTTGGGCCACGAGGAGAAGGCAGATGGAGGTGGTGAGTAGACGGATGACCTCTCAGCATAATTTGAACTTTTTCAGGGAACGGTGCTTTTACAATGTCAGCTAGCACGGAGTATAACCTTCATGCAGACAAGCAGCACTTTTGTTTTACTTATGCGTACAGGCTTGGAGTCAGCCCAAAGGTCTTGCTCAGCCAAGGGGAGCTGAGGTAAACTGTACCTTGTCTTTTGTCCGCCAGTGCTCCACACTAAGATAACAATGCCACTGGAAAACACATCTTTCTTCCTAACAAAGACAAGAGCCGTGACGGAGGTCACCCGAAAGGACAGGACAGACAGAGCGCCCAGAAAGACCTGCTGAGATGCCCTGCTCCCTGGGAGAGGTTGCACAGCCAGAAGTTTGCAGGCACAGAAAGCATAACACCACTGACTTTTCAGGGCTTCGTAACCTTCTCTTCTCTGGTAATCCCTGCACCTCTTCCCAGGCACTCCTAGGGAATGTGTTGGAGCCCGCTCCCTGTATTTGAGTCTGACCTGAACGGCCTGAAACTGCCCCAGCCCCGCTGCCCTTGCTCCTGCCCCGGTACGGCTACCATGCCTGGCCAGGCTCCAGGGACACTTGCCCATCCTCACTCCCCTTCCAAGCTGCACAAGTACCTCAGAAACTGAGCAGCTCACACCGGCTGGTCTTTCCTCAGCACAGCTGCAAGCAGGGAGTAGGCAGAAGAGACCCGGCAAGCCCATTTTGACTTTATTTTGTGCCCCTTTAACGGCACCGACTGAAAATCAGCCATTGAGCTTGGGAATGATTGACATGTATGAGATGATAATGTCTCCAGAGAGTGGGCTGAAAATTAAATCCTTTGAGAAAGGGCTCTCCTTGGCTAAACCATATATTCTTTTTAAATGTATCCTTAATTTGATATAGGGCTATAGAGGCCACATCTGCACTATAAAGAAAGGAAGCAATGCTATAAAGAAATCGATACCAGTTATCTCAGATGGAGACCTATAGCTCCTGAATGCACTGCAGGACAGGAATGATGGACTGACAGTGCTAGACTGCAGCCTGGTCTTTTGCTTTCTTTAGAGCTCTCTCCCCAAAACCAAAGGAGGAAAGGGCTGCTTTTACTACTCACTTTATCGTCACTAACTAAACCAGTCATTGAACCAGCAGAAAAATGGCCTGCAGGGGAAAAAAACTGGTGCACATTCAGAAGGGGAAAAGGAGAAGGATTTCAGGGATTGCACATCCTTTAACCGGCAGAAACCACAACTTTCCAGCCCCACTGTTTCACCTTAGCACCTGATGGCTGCGTGAGATGATTGTGTTAGGTCAGCCTGAGGAGGAGATGTCAGCTGGGTGCAATTATATGGAAATTTGTTCAGCTGAAGAATGACTTGTGTCAGTTTAGCTTATGTTGAAGCACACCTCAGTTGAAAGGAAGAGGTAAGGTAAATAAGGTAAATATGTCAAGGTCAATAAGTTGTTTAGAAACAAGTTACCCTGCTGTTATTTACTTACTTGGACAACCTAAGGCTCAGATGCATTCAAATTTAAGCACTGACCTGAAATACCCAGTTGCTCATGCAGGATTTAGATTCCCCCCTGGGGATGACTTTTTCTTGCCAGTTGCTTACAAAAGGAGCAGTCAAGAGGAAACAGTCTCCAGTTGAAAGGCTGGAGTTAGGCTGGCCAAATCCTGGCTAAATCCCGTCACTTCGTTCAGGACTCACGCATTTTCAGCCACACATTTTCAACGAGAGCATGAAACTCACTTGAAATACATGGGTCTCAGTTGAACCAGCCCAGCTGTGAGCTCTGTGGTGGGATGGTTTGGGGATTTTTATAAAAAAACCCCACACTCGAGGGTGACAGTAACAGAAGTAGCTCTGCTTTCAAGGGTACAAAGGGATCAGTAAAAGACTGTATTATTCTGGAGCAAATGGCCTACTTACATAAATCAAAGACTGTCTTAAGGTGAAACCTGAGGTTACCATCTATTGGACCAGATTCAGATTGACCAGTCTGACTTACTATTACAGGTGGGCAGGTTGTTCTGTCCACCACCACTCCCCTCTGGAGACAACAGAAAAAGAGGCAGTTGTAGAAAGAGAATTATAATGACCAAAGGGTTTAAGGGAAGAAGCCAGGACTTTCCTTTTCTCTTGAGATTTCACGCTGCAAAGATCACACCATCCACAAGACATATAACTTCGGTGCAACTGTGAGGACCCCACACGGTCCTGCTCTCTCCTCCTTCCTGAGGACCCTGCGCCCACCACTGTCCTCCTCCGGTCTCCAATCCCCTAGTCCCCCTCTAGCCTGTACTGGTTTCTGGACATGGCACAGCACCAGCAGATTGCAGCTGGAGCCGCGGTGAGCGCAGGAGGCATTGCCACCCTCATGGAGCACTGCGCACCTCCTGCCCTGACCCACCGTACTCCTGGCCCTGGGGGGACCTTGCAGAAGGGGCTTCCCCCCCCACACTCTCCCATTGCTGTGTCCTATTTACTTTTCAGTCCGGAGGACTGAATTACAGAGCCAGCCTTTCCCTCTGTGTGGAGAGGGACTGCTTGGTAGAGCAAGGCTTTATCTAAGGTCCTCTCTCTGACAAAGCAACTTTGAGAAGTTTTGATTTTCTGCTGTGTCACACCTCAGCTTCAATCTCCAAACACTGTCCCCAGCTCTGCTTCTTTCCCTGCATCCTAGTCAATACCTCCCCAGGCTCTGGCATGGGTATCCTGCTGTGTTTGCCATGGTAACCACCCTGCCAAAGTCTCTGAACTTAGAAACAGGAGAAGATGCTTTAACTGTTTAGCGGTGTGCCCTGGCTTGTGTCAACCATTTGAATTCTTTTAGCCCACCCAATCTACTAAAATCAGCACAACAGGGGCAGTCTGTCCCAAGGTAAATTTCCCTGTATGCACACTCTTTACTCCCAGATTCACAGGGAATGCGGATTTTGGTAGAAAGTCAAGTCTTTACCTGTTTCCTCACATGCACGTTTCCTTCCACGGGGATGTTGTAAGCGCTCCGGATCAAATTCTTAGCAATGAAATAATAATATACTGAAATGACAGATAGGGGAATGACATAAAAGATGAGAAATGATGCCATCGAGTGAATTTTGGGATGCAGCCCATCAGAATGCGGGTAAGGAGCACAGCTGACGAAGGTTTTATTAGTCCCTTTATCATGGAAAGGGTGCAGATCTGAAAACACTGCTTCAGGGATGGCAAGCAACATGGATACAATCCAGATTATAGCAGCTCTCACACAAATCTTCATCAGTGCATGGGATGCTTGGATCTCCATTGGCCTTACTATAGCTTTATACCTAAAAAAGAAAAAAGAAAAAAAAAATTATTGACCCCAACACTCAGGCATTGTATTCTTGCTCATCCCTTCCATTTAGAAAGAAAAAACCAAACAAAATCCTTTTTATTCAAGACTGTGAATTTTTTTCTGGTGTTTTAAATTTCAATGTTTTCAATAGATTTCTCATTTTAAACCAGAGCTACCTGTCATGGGTCCATTCAGTTTCATGTATTGATTCTCATTTAATTTAATTTGTAATCGACCCAACAAAGCACGGTGCTGGCTGACATTAATATGTATGTCCAAATAGCATTAAGATAGGAAATGCAATCATAGACTTCTCTTCAAAAGCATACAGCAGTTTGCACCCCTTCAAAGAATAGTGTTGAAGGAAACTGAATGGAGGTTTTGCCATATATTTCATTGTGAACTGTGAGTACACTGGCCTCCTGCAAGCCAAATCTTATGTTTTCTCAGGCTACAAAGAGCATGTTGCCCATTTTAATTGCTGTTTGGTGGTGTAGCTGGCAATTAACAGTTGTCTGTAACTCAATGCATGCAGGCTAAGTAGCCAGAGCTGCTAACTGACATTCTTGAAGAAAAAAAAATTATTGCTTGCTATGCTAGATACGTAGAAGACTTTTTTTGACTTGCAATTTTGTCTTTCATGATTTCAGCCTTTCAGAAAATTGTACTTTAGAATCCAAGAAAATGAAAGAAGCAAACTTATTTGAACCTGATGTGTGTAAGGAGAGACAGGATGGAAAACAGAAGAGCTTCATATCTGCCAAAGCCCTGCTCTGGAAGGAGCGTACACTCCAAGTAAATAATGATTCACATATGCATTTAAGGAACATAGTAGGAAAAAAAAAGATAATTAGGAAGAAATATCTACAGGTTTCATAAATTATTATTTAGGGTCATTATCATAACAATTAAAATCAGTTGGACATCTTTTGCAGGATCTACCTCCCCCTGCCCATGGCCTATTTGGTGCCTTTGTCACTGTCGGCTCCCTGGGGATTGATGGGTGCTGGGCCCTGGGCTGTCCCAGCCCACTGCTGGCGTGGCAGGGTACATCCCCACGTGGCTGCTCTGCAGTCCATGTCCAAGCTCTACCAGGATCCCGGCTCTTTCAGCCAGCCCAATTGGGCACTGGGATGGGAGCAGAGGTAGCAGGCATCATGCCCTGCCTGAGAGCAGGCGTCCCAGAAGGGTCCATCCACCGGGCAGCCCAAACCAGGGACACTTCATGTACGCGATCGATTCCCCACATACTATAGCCTGCATTATCCCAGAGAGGAGTCTGTCAGTTCTGCACTGTTTTAACTGGGTAATTGCCTTATTTGCAGGATAAACACACATTCAACTTCTAGTTATAAGCAATACCCTGTTCAGCATGCCTGTCCTTTCCCTCTGTGTAGGTATACATGTGTGTACATCTGTGTGTGTATTTTTTATATATACACGTATATTTATATGCATATATTTCATACATATACATGTATACGTAAGTATATACATACTTACAATTACATTTATTTATATTTATTTTTATAAAGACTGTGTCTGGACATCTCATCATTTGCAGATGTTTCATCATACAATGCCACAAGTGGCTTGTGTAGATGATTTTTTTTCTTTAATGGACTGCAAACACCTTGCTCAATAGTCTTCTGTTTAACCACTTATTCTCCAAGCTCTACAGCTTCCCTTTATTCCAGCTATACGGCTGCAGCAGCCAGATACAGTAGTTTTCAGGCTTGCTTAGCACCTCTTTAACTTGCATTCTGAAGCTGGGGATTCAGGTGGTGTCATACTACAAAGCACAATCTTCCAGTGCAAGATCATCATCTCAGGTGAAGAAAATCACAGCACTTAAACAAATATGATGTTACGACTATTGCAGTAATAAAATGGAAGAGCTAGGCAGATTACTAAAACAACATAGGTGAAATAGCTCATTTTATACCCTGATTTCTAGTTACAGATTATTAACAGAAACACCAGGTCACATCTTCAGTAAACCCTAAGGAAGATAAATGCAAAAAGAAATTAATTATGTATTAAGATATTAACAAATTTAGTTAATTCAAAGGTATTTCAGCAGGTGTTTATTGTGTACTTACCAACACGGCATGTTAGCATAATTATTTCAGGGATTTTCTTACATAATATAGCCAGCTGAGAGAATATTTTCCAGCATTGATTTCCATTCACATGAATGAATTGAAGAATACAGAGAAAGAGAGATTCTGTTTTATTTTTATTAACATTAATAGAGTAGGGTGAGTCAACAAATGAATCCATTTTAAGTTATTAGTACATTTTAATTGGAGATGGGATTTTCAAACAATATAATTTTGAAAGAACATAATTAGAAATGGCTTGCAAAGCGCTCAGTGTAGACTCAAATCATGAGGTCGAAAGCATAAAAAGATAAAAAAGAAAAAACAGAGCTAGAAAATAGGGTTTGAAAATGTAAGTTCTCAGATGTAGGAACACAGGTAGATATATTCTTAAGAGCCTGACAATTGAATCAAATTATTTTGCTGACTATCTGCATGACTTCTTTGACGGTGGGCTAACTTATTCAGAAATCTTCAGCAATCCCTGTTATCCTCCGAGTATTAATGCTTAATTGATGAGTATTGATCTGGTGGGAGTCTCCATTTCCAGCCACCTTCTTGATGTGTCAGGGCGCCTCTCCCCAGCTCGCATCTCAGCATCTCCACTCTCCCACACCAGCTTGGGTTCAGGACAGCAGCTGCGGGGGTTGCTCTGTGTGAGGGCACGGGGGGGCACGCGTGAGCAGTCGGACCCCCGGGCTGGGGCTTGGGCTGGGAGACCAGTGGAAGATTTGTCTGTGGTGGGTGCTCAGGGAGTGAAAAAGCTGCACCTCCTGGTTGGTTTCTGAGTGGGGCTCAGAAACCCCTTCGCTCCTTTACTTTTCCACACCGCTTTCCTGATAGGGTCAACCCTGGATTTTACAATTTATTGGACAATTCTTAAGAACTGCAGCAAGGTAGACTGGATTTGAGCAGCAGCTGGTCCTGTTCTTCAGCGTCTGTATTTCCAGCTTGTGTGTCAAATATTATTTCAAACTTTCCACAGCTTTGTCCTCTGCAACTTCTTTTTCAATGAGCTAGCCTGAGGCACAGAATTTTCCCGTATTTAACACCCAGTATTTGAATAATCCAATCCACTTTGAAGGGGACATTGATGAATATGCCTATACACCTCAGTGCAGCCATGGACCTCGGTGGCCAGCCGAGTGAGCCCTCATGCAAAGGTCTTACAACAGCGTTATTTTTCACCATCCAGTAGCGCAGGCTCCGAGAGTATGTGTCACATTGCACGCTCAGCTTGTCTGCAGTAGATCCAGACATGGTCTTGGATTTGTCACCTCTGCTGCTTTCACATTCAGTCTCTAATTATTGTTTGATACCACTTTTTTCAGCTGAACTCCTTTCCCAATCCGCTTTTAAAGAAATTTTTGAAAAAGATTAAAAACAAGAGGTATGATTTTGTGCCCTACAAAAAAGGCCAAAACTTAAAAAGAAAAATATGCCTTCTGAAGATTCAGTTGAATAAAAAATGATACAGTCAAGAACTTGTATCAACTCCAATCTCTCTCCAGTTGTCAAACGGCCCAGGTGAAAATGACGGGGTTGCCAATCTGATAGGAAATATGAAAGAGATGCTGACCTTTATTACTGCTCAGTCTTTGAAATTCTTTGTTCCTGCTGTGCTTGTGAAGCAGCAACCTGCCTCATGCACAGCAGCTACCAACGACCTTCTGGCCGGGATGGATGCCAGCGATGTCTGTGTCTCACAGTCTTGTTCAAAGAAGCCCGCATGAAGAAATTACACATGGGGCTAGCTAACATGCAATTACTAGAATCACAGTTCATGAGGCACCATGAGGATTTGCCCTAGAGGGCAATCCTCCCCTCCACCAGCCACAGTGACTCCGGTGCCAACCCTCTTCTCCAGGTCAGTCTCCTGGCCTCCAAGAGGAGCCTGGTGAGAGGGTTGCTTCAACCCAGAAAGCCCGAATTCAGTAACTTATAATGCAGGATCACTTCTTAACATAATCCCACAAATTCATTGAGGATTGGTAGAAGCCCATGGAGTGTGTGCCTCTCCACTGAATCCTGGAAAATATCTTATATGTCTCTTAGGGTCTTTGTCGTGCTCACTGAATAATTGTTTCTCACAACTGAAACTACTGAAATTACCATGAACCGCTAAAATGTGACATACAAGGTTTTTCTGTGGTAAATACTTTTTCCCACTGAGGTTAATATGCCAGGGAAACTGGAAAACTGTGTCATTATCCTTGTATTAATAATAATGTAACTAACGATAACACCACCTGATGTACTCTAAAACTTTGACTGTGCAAACATTGGTTAATACTGTACACTTAGACCCAAAGCTGCAACTTCAAACATAAACACAGAGGTAGCTTTATCATGAAGAAGACAGTTACAGATACACTCTCCAAAGACACAGATCAAAATAAGGCCCAAAATGGATGTCAAAGTTTCCTAGATGCAGTTTCTCTGCTGGTGCAAAATATTTTAGCCATCTTTTTGCTCCCCAGCTGAGCCAAGAAAATACACACCTGCTGATGTATAAACAGACTTTGCCCTCAAAGCCATATTGCCTATACGTTCCTAAGCTCAGAGATATGAAGGGTTGTAATTTTGCTCTCACACTGGGGAAGAAAGGACCTTATCCCTAAGGCGGCAGTTCCAGTGCATCCCTCATGGTTTTTTACTGTCACCTTCACCCACTTGTGCCTGCTACAACAGCCACAAAAAATAAATCAGAACAACTAAAGCATGGGAGGAAAATCAGGTGCTTCCCTTGGATTTTAAATTAATTTAGCTCCGTATGTCTCACTGTCTGGTTTTTGGTTTTTTAGGCACGTAACTTTATGTTGCATGGGGAAGCTGGTGCTGTAGGCAGCCTTAGCTTGCTTTCCTCTTTTATGTTTGCTTTTTATTAATGCCTTTCCCCCTTCCCTTATGTCAGCAATTAAAACTAATATAGATGGTCCATACAACAGCCCTCATTGTATATCTGGTAGGTACGGGCTGCGAAAAAAGAGACAGGCTTTTTTAAGCTGGGAGATACCACCTTCTGCAGCGTCTTTACAAGTGGTAGGTCAGTAGATCTTAATTTCAACCAAAATAATTTGTGTCCTTTGTAATAACTGCAATTGCTGCCAGTGGCAATGGGAAAGAAACATCCCTCCCTCATGGCAGCGAAGGCGGCTGGTCACACAGGTAGGTGGCTGTCAGAGACGTTCCTGGTGACTGAATATGACGGCAAGGATTGTATAGCACCTATGTGCTGGCCACTACACCGCTCTCATCTATTGAATCTGACTTAATAGAGGCACTAAATTGCTTTCATAACTCTTTCTTCCTTACTTTTTTCAGCAGTAAGAGTGTAGCAAGAGAAAATGGCTGAAAGAGGCTCTGCCACAGAGTACTACCCCTTTTTATCACAGCCCTTCCACGCATGCCTATCTTCCTGCAGCTGAACATCATGCTTGCAAGAAATAGAAGAAGAGAAGAAAAATCCTCCCTATCCTTCGTATAGGGAAATGGGACACTGCCCACCCAAAATTAATTTGCAGGAGTACTTCACTTTCAGGAAAGTTTCCTCCAAATAGTATCATCCATTACTGTCCTACACTGTTTACATAAAAAGATCCTGGGCCCCACTCCCGAATTTGTATAATGGTTTAAAAAACCAAGTGCATTAAAACCTGTTCAAACAAAATTTCAGAAGGCTTGCCTGCCCTTGCTTCATTACCAGCCCCACTCTTTAGACTGCATCAGTCTGGCAGAAAGATTTGCCACATTGCCACTTTCTGTTTTTTCTCTGAAGTGAGAAATCCACTTACAAACTTCTGAATCTGTTTAAACTGAGCTCTATTTTGAGATGTTGGGCTAATGTGAACCTGAAACTTAAATAAAAAAGCAAGGATTAGTTGGAATGGACTGATGTCTTACAAAAATAGTCATGTAAATTGCTGTGAAGTAAAAACACTGAGTTCTTCCCAGCTCCAGAAAATGAGCTCCTGAAATTGCCGCAACTTCCTATTATAATAATGAAAGAACTGCCTCTCAGTCAGCATGTCCCCATATTTCGTCTGTTCCCACCTGTAACCAAAAGAGGGAGAAAAGATGTGCAATTCCCACTTCCTCTGATTCTCTGTCATCTGTTTCCATTTGCAAGCTTAATGCTTATCACCATTGATCTGGTCTTGGCCCATGAATAGACTGAACAAAAATCTTCTCATTAAAATTTTGTAATTATGTTCTACTAGTATCCCATTATTGTTTTGCCCACAAAATATGAAGGACTGGCTCAATTACCATGCAAAAAAGCCTCAAGCAACAGAGAAGAAGTTGACACTATGCAAAAACTGCATAAATGAAGCAGGTGGAGCCTTGTTGAATGTGAAGCTCCACTTGGAAAGCAAAGAAAAAGTCTTACTAAATATCTGAAGAAATTTATGAGAAATGCAATGCCCCAAACTTTCTTTATTGTTTCCACAATGAATGTTAGGAATATTTATAGCTCTGAAGACAATTCAATAAATCCACAGAATTGCTAGACTGTCTAACTCATCAACACACTCCGACAATCTATTCTGGGTCTATCTGTTTTCCGCATACTTATTTAAGATTATCATTATTATGCATGATTCTTGGGTGACATCTGTTATTAAAATCTTTACTTTAGTAAATCGCATATGGGCACAAAGACATCTCTAATGGGCTAGTCTTACATACATTGGCAGGTACTGCCTACTTTCTCTCTTGTTATTAATTTACATTTAAATGAAAAGAAAAAGGAGGCACTGATGGAATTGGCGTAGTTCTTACTTTTTAAAGGGTGTGTTCAAATTTCAGTCTGTATACCTGCATACTGCTACATCATCCTGGAATCTGGACAAATGGGAATTTCAGTCCAGGAATGACTAAGGTAAGAAATGGGACAGAGTGTTTTAGAGACCATTGAACTGCACTACACACTGGGGAAGGAGAGCTTAAACAGTAACCATTTGATAGTGAATGTGCTATTGGATGTAGCAGCTGTGGTGTGCTTATCTTAATTTTGTGGAAAGAGGAGAAAAAGCTATACATATATATGTACATATATATATAAATATATGGAACTTTAGAGAAGCAGGTTTCCTAAAATTAAAAGCAGCTGTCAGATCAACTGACTGGGAATATAAATGTAAAGGGGGCAATGCTAACTATACATTAGTAGCTGACCTCCAGCCTCCTCCCTTGTCTCCCCCACCTTGCCCTGAAAAAACTGTGCAGGGCAAAAAGCTGCCCTGAATAAGAGAAAATGAGGAGTCATGCTAAAACCTCAAAGAAGTAATTAAAAAAATCAATATACAACAGATGGGAAAAAAAGCAAAAGTAAATGACAGCAAATATCAGAGTTTAAAAATGTTGGTGACTGATAAGGGAAGCTGGAGGAGCCAACAAATTATCAAAGGTCGCTGTGTAACAGACAAACATGCATTTTTAAATACATCAGAACAAAAAAAAAAATTAGTAACTCAGGCATACACATAAATGTTGAAGATATGAACAATGATGAGACAAGGCGAAAAGCAATGACTACATATTTGTCTTCAAGACCCAATGTGGAGGAGGTATCTATACCATGTGCCCAGTGCTATAGATACAGCAGAAAACTCGTCAGCTATATTAAAGAAGATGTGAGCCACCATCTGCTAACACAAACCACTTTCACACCAGCAAGCCTGAATAATTTTCACCTAAGAGTATTAAAGGAACCAGATGGGGAACAACTGGTGTTAATTTTTTTAGAAATCTTGAAAAAGTGGAGAAATTCCCCAGAAGTGGAGAACTGGCTCCAAAGTTCCGAAGTTCAGAAAGCTGGAAGGTGTGACCAAGAAAACTGCAAGTATTTGGGTTGCCCAAGCCCAGTTGTGGATAGAACAATGGAGAGGTTAATCCTACTAACAGAAGATAATTAATATGTCTGTCTTGTTTAATGCACAGCAGATTTAGTATTTTTTTTAATATTGTCCCAACATTATAACTGATGTAAAATGGATGTTGGCCATGCTGCCGTACAAGGGAGGCACAGCCTGCATGGGCATGTTGGCATGGGTGACTGTCCATGTAGATATGCACATGTGTGTGCCGGGGCACGCGTGGTCCTCCCTCCCCTATCCACGCCCATGCAATTCCTGCTGTTCTCCCATGGGACAAGGGTTAAAATTAGCAGTCCTGGACTGGGAGGCAGGGCCATTCCAGGTGGGGACCCTGACCCCCATGGCCTCCCTGGCAGGTCCTCAAACATGCCGGTAAAACGGTGGCAGTGTGTGGAGCCGTTTCTAGCCCGCGTCCTGGGAACCTGCTCTAGCTGCAGTGTTATTTATTGCGTATACCAGCTCCCTTGAGCAGGCTATAAAACCCTTGCTGGGAAAGTTTGCAGATGACACAGTGGCTGACCAGAATGTAAAAATATTTTAGAGTCATTGGGATAAATGGCCATAGTTTAACAGAAGCCATTTTAACTCAGCCAGGTGTAAAATAGTATATCTAGGACTCAAGTGAGCAGATTATGCCAAAAAATTAGCGATCTTTCAAGAAGAGAGGAGACCAAGAGAAGACATTGGAGCATCTCTTCTGCACCTGACAAAATGAGGTATCCTGTGCCATTCTCACCGTGTCACGGCTCTAATGTAATCAGTACCTGAGCTAGCTAATATAAAGCTAAGTCGGTTATATGATGCTTAAGTCCTTTCTGTGGCTTCAGTTAACATAGGTGTCATAAGAGACCATCACATCTATATGACCTTTCAGCTGCATGTTGGGGCTGAACAATCTAGTGTTATCCTTGACAGCTGTTACCATAGAATCACAGAATGGTTTGGGTTGGAGGGGACCTTTACAGGTCATCTAGTCCAACTCCCCTGCAATGAGCAGGGACATCTTCAACTACATCAGGTTGCTCAGAGCCCCGTCCAACCTTCTTCCAACCAACTTCCAATGACAGCGCATCCACATCTTCTCTGGGCAACCTGTTCCAACGTCTCACCACCCTCATCATAAAAAATTTCTTCCTTATGTCCGACCTAAACCTACCCTCTTTCAGTTTAAAACCATTGCCCCATGTCCTGTTACTACAGGCCTTGGTAAAAAGTCCCCCTCCATCTTTCTTAAAAGCCCTTTTAAGTATTGAAAGGCCACAATAAAGCCTCCACAGAGCCTTCTCTTCTCCAGGCTGAACAACCCCAACTCTCTCAGTCTTTCAGTTATGCTATTAGTTAGATTATTATGCAGTGGTTAGAGGTCAGATGGATTTGGATTTGAAATGCGTAAGTTCTAAGTGGTGAGGGTAACAGGATGCCGGAGACAGATGAGGGTGACAGGGTGATATGTGCACCTTTAGTCTGAATACTCAGAAAGTTGCCTAGTGTCACTGAAAAGGTCTGTTTTAATCCAAATCCTATGAGATATTCAGTGGCCTTTGTGCACGATGAGGGCAAGAAATGCTGCTGAACTGGATGGCTAGTGCAGTCAGTGCTGGTCCAGCATCTGCATCTCTGGTTCTCCCAGGTCATTCAACCATCTATGTCTAAATCTCATGCTTCAGGGCTGTCTGGAGGTGTGAAGAAGTGTTTTTTCCTCTCAGGGTGTTGTGGTACTGTTTTCTGTGCCACCTTCCCACAGAGCTGCAGAGACTGGCCGCAGCTGGAGGGCAGGCAAGGACAGGACGGGCAGAGCTCTGACAGCACTTCTCCCTTCGATGCTCCACAGTATTCTGCAGTCTGGTTAAACTGATCACTAGCCTAGCATCAGGAGGGGAGTTTTCTGCAAGGGACTCCAGCTTTCTGCCTTTCTCTACAGCATAGCAATTGGCTTGCTGCTAGGATGCCTTCTGGTGCCTCAGCACTGTGAGGGACCCAGGCATCATCCTCGTTTTCTGCCCCAGGGTACAGGCTGGTCTTCTGGACACCGAAATCCCCTGCTCCGCCTGAGGTCGTATGCAGCAGGCGGTATGAGGGGGAATCGAAGAGCCTGCTATGGGCAGGAGCTCGGGCAGGATCTTATGTTCTACATGGTTTGGGGTGAGGTGGGCAGACGCGTGCGGAACTAGAGAGAATCAAGGTGAGGGGGCTCCACAGGGCTAGCAGTGGGGTCTTTTTTCAAAACAAGAAGAAAACAGGCTATTGCAAGGCCTGTCTGCGAGCAAAACAGCTGCTGGGTATTTCACTGCATATACAGGACAGGCTGTGCCTGCTTCTCCTTTTTCAGCTCAACTCCCTTCTACTCTTCTCAGCCAGGCTGTTGTCCACATCTGAACACCAAGTAGTAACACATGAACTAATGGGACCACCGTGAGCTTGTCTCCCCACAGCGATGCCGACGTGCCAGCCCACCACGTTCAGTCTGACACACAGCTGGCAAATTCTCCACAGCCAGTCGCTCTCCTTATTAACAGTGTGTGCAGCATCTTGTACCATGAGACCATGACAACTGATTGGGGTTTTTAGGTTTTACTGAAATGTAAACAATAGGTAATCCAACTTTTCTTCCTTTTGATTGCTTAAATATTGACAGTCTCCAGCACATTAGCACTGACTCTAACCTCGGATTTGTGCACCGGTCCCACTGATATAAACAGGAGCTCTAATGTTCCTGGTTATAGAAGTACATCTATCGTGTTTTGGCCATCTGCTCTGGCTAATCAAGGTATTCAGAAAGTTTGTGCTGTTTGATCTGTTTCTCTTGGTGCAGACGGATGCAGGGGCTGAGGAAATGAGAGCTAAAACCAAGGGTGTTAAGAGTGTTTATATTATATTGACACAGTGGCCAGCAACACAGGATCTAAGACTCCGTACATCAGCTGAAAGAGATATGTGTATCTCTCTCTGCACATGCCCTGTGCCGTCAGCACGGGAAGAGCAGCGGCACGGACACCATGCCAGCAGCAAGGGTTGAGGAGTGGCTGCCTGGTGCTTCAGTTGGAGGGAAGGCTTTGGGCTGGGGTCCGAAGCCCCTCTGGTTTTCTTCCCCAGCTTGGAAGGACCAATGTTCTGGCTGAGATCACGTCAGTGGATCTAAAACATACACATGGGGGGTATCATTCTGCCTACTCGCATCGACCAGATTAGAGGCTGTCTTGGTAGTTCAGAGAGTGGCTTTCTTCCCCACCCTCACAAAACCTTCCCGAGGCTGCACAGTAAATTGCTCCAAAATAGTGCCTTAGTTACCTGATGGGATTTCATGAATGCTGTGACTAGACTGACCAGAATAAATTCATAACTGCTATGGACCTGACACTTTACAACTGATGGTATTAAAAAAAGTGTCACTCTGTAAGTCAACTCAATGGAAATCTGGTTTGGCTTTCCATAGCTTTATTTCAGGGTGGCACACTTCCCTTAATCCTCTTGTGGAGACATAATCCAGTGATTGTAAAATAAAACAAATAAACTGACATGTAGATATTATTTCTCCTCTGGTATTGTACGTAATATTAATAGTAGGGGCTGAAGACATCCAAATCACAGAAGAGATGAGTCCACTAACAAAGATTTTTGCATATTTAAAAGTATCTTTCTAGAGATTCTGGATTTGTTTCTTTCCTTCCACACTATTTTTTGGGGAGAGGGGGTTGTTTGAAGTTTTTTATTTCTTAGATAAACAAACTGTCATATGAGTCCAGAGGAACATCAGAAGTTGTGTCTGTGATCCACTCCAAGGGACCCAGCACAGCTGGAAGAATGGCAGCATCCCTGCGTTCATGCCTGCACCCAAGCACTGAGGTCAACTTTTCCAAAGCTAATGTCCTTGTTTCAGACATCCCACACGACTGCAATTTCTGCTGTCAGCAGCTGGTCTTACCAAGGTAAGCCACCTAACCTCACACGTAATGTCACTCCGTGTGTCTCACTACACCATCGCCCTCTTCCACCCCAGACCAGCAGGCAGCTGCAGCTGGCAGGCATTGCTGCAGTTTTCCAGTGCTAAAACCTAGATAATCCAAGGTGCTTAAAGTAAAGATGCTGCTTGTAAACTCCGATTACGCTTTACACTTACTCTGCTGGGTGCTTGTAAAAACACCATTACTTTAGGAAGGTTTCAATGCATGAACACCAGGGCATTTCAATTTTTTACCATGTCAGCAAAACAGTGGGGAAGTATGATCAGTGCTTGACAGCTTGGGTAATTCAAATGCAAATGTACAAACCCTGTCAGTCATGGGAGAAACAGTCAATTAAATAAAGACATCTCCCATGACAAGGGCAATTAAATGGGCTGCTTTTCATCCTACTGAGCAAAGATTTTCCTTAATCTCCTGTCGCTTGCTGCGCCAGCCTTGGCTTTTCTGCGGGGCCAGGTGTCACCGCTCTCACAGGTGCCTCGGGACCCCTTCCCTTCGCACCGAGGAGGAGGAGGGCAGGCCAGCGGTCGAACTCAAACTCCCCCTTTGCTGGGATGAGCTAAGCAGCAGCTGAAGAAATCCGCTGCCTCCACAGATCAGAGCAGCAGGGTAGACAGATGTCCTTCCCCTGCCAACCTCATTTACAGCCCTAAACCACACAAACACGCATACGCACGCATGCACTGCTTGTTTCCTTGCGCTTGTATACTCAGCCCCGGCGCCTTATCACTCATGGAGGGTGGCTGTAAGCACACCACAGACTTTAACCCTTTCCCGGCTGCTTTGCAAATTTGCCAAGCTTGCAGGAAAACAGGTCTCGCCGACAGCTCCCACTGCTCCTGCAACTGCAGCTAGACAGATGCAAGCACTGTGCAGCCAGTGGATAGTCCCACAGAAAATACATTTCTAATATTGTTAACTCTTCTTTGCCCTTTCTCGCACACTCTTTCAAATAATTTAACTTTAGCCTGATGTGATCTCCTGATTGTGCACAGAGCCAACCTAAGCACCCAGGGATCCTTTGGCTGTGCCCTATCTAACCGAACCTGTGCAGGCATGCTCGTCTGCACCCATATCCACACAGAGCACCTTGCAGGCTGGGACACTGCCACTGCAGGAAAAGCTGAGATCAGCAGTTTGTCCCTCTGTTTCTCCTCGAGAAAAGTTTGCAAGTGTGCAGTCAATCCTCTTGACAACGACTAGGTCTTGGTGGGTCAAACCACTGAGCAGCTTTAGGTCCTCTGTGCTGGAGGTTGGCACTTAGCTGAGTGTTTGCAGTCACCAGCAGATGATAGATTCGGTATTATTAACCCTGCCTAACACATGGGAAAGTGGGAATGGAAAGAATAGAAGTGTACCTCAGGAAGGTACACCCTTGCACCCATGACATGGGCTGTGCAAAAATCTATTAAAACTGGGCCCCTTATTTTCAGAAGGTGATCCAAAGCAACCAAGATGATTTGTACAATTGTCGTAACATGTAGCTTACGTGTCCCACCGCTCTCTCACGTACTGTATCTGCCCTACCCACTGCCTTTCATCTTGTGTTTCAATGGTCACGTCTTTGGAAATGACCCTGTTGTGTCACACTCTGATGCTTTTCTTTACACAGCAGATTTCTGACCCCTGCAATGCCAGGTCTCTCTAGGCATCACCACAATACCTTCAGTAATGCCAGCAGTTGTTCCCACTTGCTTTTGCCAGTGGAAGGACACTGGAACTGAGAGGTTTTTATTATTATTTTTTGCAGAAGATGAATTATAGACAAAAGGTCTGGGGGGGACTGACAAGTCTCCCTTTCCTTGGAGACAGTGCCATGTGATGCTATTCACAGCAGATGGTTTGGGAGTTTTTTTCTCTCCCTTGCTTTATGGCTTTCATTCATCAGAACAGGGACATTCACATGCTTCATGAGGCATCTCAGGTAGGGTTCACATCACTGAACATTAGCTATCTTTGGATATCTAACCTGTGCTAAACAACAAGGCTTCCTCTATAACCAAGGAGGGAGACAGGTATCCTGACACGGTGATTTATCCTGTCTCCTCTGGAGGTGACTCTTTCCGTGGACCAGGGGACACCTTGCTGACTATCCCGGAGTGCCCCCACACCTCAGACAGCAGAAGCCAAGTGAGATGAGCCATACCCGAGCCGCATTACCTGCTGGACTCCTGAGTCCTCATGCTACCCTGCTCACACCACCGTGCCCCTGTCTTCTGCAGGTGTTTCCTGATGGGAGCTGCCACTCGTCCTTTGTGCAACACCACGTCTGGCCTCAGAAAGGGTTGTCTGTGAAGCCACCCCAGGGCTCAGGCTCAGCACCTCCCTGCCCCAGGGGCCGCAGCAGGGTATTGGGCTGCCAGTCCCTTCACAGACCCCGGCAGGCACCACCAGGTTGGTCACAGTCAACTTGGAAGTTTTCCCTGGGTGGTTTAAGTTTATTTTCCTGATGATTCTGACATGATTAATACTGGGGCCTAGAGTTCAGGGTGACAGTTTTAAGAAAATAAAGATGGACTAATGGTCTGTGAGCTGACAAAATATAGACTGTATTATTTTATAACAAAACTATCCTAGTACTGCTGTTAATATACCAAAACAGAAACTTCATCAAACATCATAGATTTGTGGTTCAATGCACAGCATTTAAGATTCCTAGATCTAATAAAGGTAAAAGTTTCATCATTATCTCCTTCTGCAGTGGACAACAGATGCATTAGAAGAGGGTAAAATGATCTCTTGGAAACAGAAGCATAAAGTCTTCTCCCACATGCCTGTCCCCTTTAGAGCCAAGTGGCATTGAAAAGTGTGGTCATGTTTGATCACCAGGGCAGCATGATGGTTAATAGGATGCAGATAAAGCTGAAGTTCAGAATTTAAAGTCACCAACCCCAAGCTTGCCACAGCTGCTGTTTCCTGTTCTGTTTGCTCACTTGAGGCAAAAAAACGCTATTGATGTGCTGCTCAGTAAAAGCATTTACAATATTTACTTTATGTGGCACGTGATTAGATAGCAACAAATCTCTCTAAAATAATCTTCTTTATGATGCATTTTTCTTTCCCTGAGACCCCTTAAAACAACTTACATTACAGCTTTGGAAAGATGAGTTTCCTGGAGAAATACTTAGTATTTTCCTAATGTTTTCTTCAGAGCAGGCAGGGGGGATCCAGCCACCACATGAAACTCAGGAGTAAAAGTGTAGGTGGTCCTTTTCTAGGGCATTTGTGCAGTTTTCCTATTTTTCCCAACAATTTTAGAGCAAATTGCTTGAAGACTTTTGTCTACACATAGGCCTGTGTGTCATCTGCTATTGGGGCAGGCAGTGCTATTTTTATACTTACACCAACATGGAAGAGTTAATAAACATATTGACTGTTCTGTCTCTGAAACACTATGGAATCATCTGCTTTCATTGAGAGCACATAATGTATATTGAAATATGTGTATGAACTACCTTGAAAACTGGACAAAAATATTCTGATGTTTTAAAGTAGGTTAGAAGGAGGGACACAGAGTGGCATGCAAGGGACTACCTAAAGCAAAATTAGTTTTACTTTGTGACCAAGAAATACAATCCCTGGGTCTTTTTTGAACAAAACAAAACCGATTTTTTCTCATTGGAAATCTTAGTACTTCTGTAAGATTCTATAACTTTAGCATGGTGACAATGTATTCCTTAATCTCTTTCTGAAGCATCCAAATTAGAAACAAAATATCCCGGCTTCTCTGATGTACATAGGAGTTTCTATAAAAGCCAACAGTCTAATAAATACTTAAAACCTTTCCAGATAGGTAGGCTTCATCCTTCCAAATAACATTCAAATTAAAATGTCATTTGAATTTAAATCTGCATGCTCTGAGACAGTTTTCCAAAGCCTCACAGAAATCTAAAATAGACCTGGCTTATTAGAAGCATATAATTTGTTAAAGTCAAGCTTGTTTTCACATATTCTAAAATAGCATAGCTATTACATGTTGATTTTTACCAAACATCATTGGAAGACAAAGTTTCAACAGCACGGATCAGTTTTGACTGGATAAGGGGCAAACAGTTTAATCAAGGGAAATACACTGGCTACAGCAAACTGAGATTCCTGGCTTCATGCATCCTCATTTGAATATTTGGAACATATTTCATGAAATATTGCCTCACATGTTATTAGCCTTAAAGAAGAAAGCCACTAGAAAGAATTGATTCTAACTGCAGTTTAAATTGCTGCTCCAGTGCCTTCACACTTCATGAAATATGGATCAATTATCTTTTGGGCAAATATGAACACGTTAGCTTTTAACAGAGCTTCATTAATGGTATTTTCTCTCACTGGTCTTTAGCTTGATCTGCTCTTGTTTTTCTTTTAATTAAGCTAGACTATTAGCTAAGCGGCACAAACATTTAGTTTAGCCTAGGAGAAGCATTCTGCGTTCAGTCTGCATCCGCCGCAAGTTGTGCGCTCATAACAACCAGAAATTAACTGAAGTTCTTCTTCCCTCATTAGGTTAAAAATATACATGTTACCTGAAAATATGCATTCGTAACTGTGCATTTTATGGAGTCGTAATTATGCAGACTTCTTTCCAAGGCTACAGCAGCCAGCTTACCTGTCAGCTGAGAGAGCAGTGAGGGTAAAGACTGACACCCCCACAGAGGTGAGCTGTATGAAGGGGATAAGTTTGCAACCAGTTCTGCCGAACAGCCACTCGTCGGCGAGGTACCTGCTGGCATCCACGGGCACACAAGTCACTAGAAGCAGCAGGTCTCCCAGAGCCAAACTGGAGATGAACAAGTTAGGGACATTTCTCATGGATTTCACAGTACAGAAGATCTTAATCAAAGTAATATTGCCAATAAGGCCTATCAAAATGATGATCCCGTAGATCGTGGGGATGGCGTAGAGGAACGCTGGGTAGAACCAGTCGTCACCAAGGAGGGAGAGGTTTGCACTCTGGTTGACAGAGATGTTGTACAGAATGAAGTTATCTGTTTCTAGGTCTAGCAGAAGGCACTCTCCAGATGCCATTGTCCTACTTTGTTCTTCTCAGAAGACAGCTTTCTTCTTTGAAAAAATCCTCAAATAAATTTCTTGCTTTAATTTTGCTGCTGCTTGCTGGCTTTCAACAGTCAGAAGAGTTTAAAAGTCGTATTACTTTGTGACACATCTTGACAATAAACAACCAAAAAGCAAGTGCAGCTGGCTCAACAGTACTGTTTCCATAAGGTGAAAGGAGAACACCGTTTAGCATAGTTTAAATCCTGAAACTTGCCTTTTCCTCATCGACTTGTCTCGCTGTTAGGTATTCCTCAGCCCTGGAAGGCCATTTATCAAATTCAAAGACCAGTAAGTCGGAGGCATTTTCAAAACCGAGGCTCGTTAAATTCCCAGCTTCAGGTCTGCCAAGCAGAACCGGCTCTGAAACAAGGGAATTACAAAAAGCCAGAACTTCTGGTAGTTGCTGTCATGCTGCATTGCCAATCTCTCCCGGCTTTCAGCACCTGCGCTTGCCAGCTGGATTTAAAGCGAGGGAAAAGCAGGGCTCCGCTGGCGGCTCGGATCCTATAGGCAGGATCTTCTGGACGTCAATTCTTCCCTGCTTCCCCTGATGAGAGCAGCCTTGCTTAAATGACTGCGGTAATTCCGGGGAGCCTCCGGCGAGCGCCGGAGAATGCCAGCCACCTGCCGGACACACTGGTCACTGCCCGGGTGGAGGGGAATAAAATCCACGCCAAAACCTCCCTTAACTCCTTCGGGGGGGGGGGGGGGGGGGGGAAAAAAAAAAAAAAAAAAA
>NW_010973231.1:866607-871231 GCF_000737465.1 Haliaeetus leucocephalus
CTCGCCGAACCGGGGGGGGGGGGGGGGGGGGGGGGCGCGAAAAAAAAAAAAGTTAAAAAGGATTTTAAGAAATTGAAAAAAACCCCAACAAATAACCCTGCTCATTTATAGCTCATGAGATGCAGTTCACTGCCTCGTCAAAAAAAAAAAAAAAAAAAATTAGTTTATTTCAGACTGCAAATGATGCGATCAGAAAAGCAATAGCACCTTCTTAAATAAGAGCACACACACACTTTGTTTGCGCTCTGGTTTTCAGTTGTTCCAATGAAAGCGAATAACGATATGAAGCCAAATTCATCCCCCAGGGCAAATGAACTGAATAAAGCCAATTAAGATAAAATCAACATTATCGTTAAAGTAGGCAAATGAGTATTAGCACTATGCACCTGCAGTTATCCGGGGAGCCTGAACTCTGCACATTTTTTGTGAATGTTTTAATTTGGTGGTAACAATAACAAGGGACAAAGTTTACCGTTTAATGCAGTCATTTCTATTTATGAGGTCCCCATCATACTGGCATCTATAGGTAACGCATGTTTAGACACAGCAGAGAGAAACTTGCTTCGCTTATAACAGTCTGAATAGAGCTTAATTAAGATATAAGTATTACGGATGCCTTACTGCTTTATAACAGGCTATTTATGATTATATACAAGGACTTTCTGGACTGCGGAGAAATATAGTTAATTTGGAAACCAGCCTGAAGAATTAAATGAAGCTGTAATTTACATTTCCCCTTGCAAGTGCTCATTTTTGCAGGTGAAAGAATGTTTTACCAACTGCTAGAATTGGAAGCAAGGGGGGGAGGTGATTCATACCGGGCATTAAAATGTGATCACTGGTTTCTAGATAAAGGAAGCATTTCAGGACATGATCTGGAAAATCTCCAGGTGCTCGGGAGCAGTGTCCCAGTGTGGAATTCTGAGTGGGAGACTTCAGTAGCTGTTTTCCTGCCTCATGCTTGTGAGCCAGGTCAGTGTTTTCAGCTGCTTTGCTGCTGTTCGCTCTAGGTCATAAAGGACTTAATGTGTACCCTTAACTTTAAGTAGGGCTAGTTAAATTTTTTTTTCAAGCCAAACACCGGAGGGAGCACTGTGGTGAGAGCTCAAGGCAACAGAGGAGAAGCCAAATTTTCCGGTATTCCTTTCAGACAAAAGCCTGCTTTTAAAAATGGTCCTGAGGTTTCCCCTGTTGAAAGCAGAGGATGCAGAGCCACTGTGCACAGTCTGATCAGAGCGCACAGGCAAAAGCACTGGGGTGGGTCAGGGCCAGCTCTGTGCAAGGCTGCCGGGTTGGGTAGAGGCCAACCAGAGGCGGCACCGCGTTCGGCACAGCGGGACGTACCGAAGGCACGGAAGGGCACCGCGGAGCTACTGAAGGAGCCCAGCCACGCTGTGCGGTGGGACGCGTCTCCCAGAACTTCCCCCAGGATATCTGGGAGTCTGGTCAGAGGGGCTGCATGACAAAGGGATGCATGCTTCCTCCTCTTGGCTTTCCAAGCTTTGGGATAAAGCGGAAAGGACGTTGCTGGAAGTGAGAGGAAGAGGTGGGAGCAACCACTCGATGTAATCCTGATGGTCCCCTGTGTCCAGCAGCCAGGTTGGCAGTTGGCAGTGACCTGCTCCAAGTAAGAGGTGGGACCAGAGACCTCCTGTGGTCCTTTCCCATTCATACGACTGGGTGACCCTCGGATTTGTAAACCCACCACTCAGAGACGTAAGAGCTCTAGCTCTCATCCTGAGCCTTTATTCTTCCAGATGGACAACAAAATGGTCTGTTTGCCAAAAACCCTCTAACAGAACTACTAAGTCATCATTTATCACAATTTAAACTCTTCTACACTGAAATCTCTCATACCGTTACATAGCAAACTACGTGGGGTGAGCAAAGCGAGGAAATGGAAGTCATGCTGGAACCACTTCTTATCTTCCAGCAGACAGTGGTGTTGATCACTCTTCTTCTGAGATAAGTGTAGGCAGATCACCAGGTCCCAGGTGTCTCCATCAGTGACGGAAGGGGCTCTTATGACCTCTGGGAGGACTCACTTCACCTTCACCTTTGTATGGCTGATATTTCATTGCAGGAAGCACTTCAAGTCTACAGCTACAGCTTTCTAATTTTTGGTTTTGACAAACCTAGGCTTCAGATTTTAGGACAACCTCTTTTGGCCACAGAGAATGAGATATTGAAAAGACAAATGCAGAAAAGGAAAAAGAAACAAAACAGATCCTGTGAAGCTTGAAACTTAGTTTGGATTATAAAAACATTCATTATTTATGTCAGACGTAATAGACTACTTCAGGGCACATGACTACTACCGACATGAAGGACACAGGTTTTATTCACAATTGCCTGCAGACGTTCCCCAGAAGTAACTTAGAAACGTTGAGGATGTTTCCCAGAGATGTTTTTGTCTTGTTATAAATTGCATATGAGAGGTTTTGTTTATTATAAATGGTGTACCTT
Source organism: Haliaeetus leucocephalus (assembly GCF_000737465.1). Taxonomy (NCBI): domain Eukaryota; kingdom Metazoa; phylum Chordata; class Aves; order Accipitriformes; family Accipitridae; genus Haliaeetus; species Haliaeetus leucocephalus. Next base: position 869,074 of record NW_010973231.1, read on the forward strand.
TTTCATCATGTCACTCTAGCATTTATCTTCCCCGAGCAGGCAAAATATCTGGGCATTTGTATGAGCACAGCCACCTCTGCTGTACTGTTCATTTCAAGCTCCCAAGCCTCTCTCCAAAGGAAGGTAAGCATCAATACCCATATTTTGCCAGTGGACTAACCTTTATGCACACACACACAAAAAAAGAAGTGACTGGCACAAAGTTACTTAACAGGCTGTTGGCAGAGTTGTGAAATAGAATAATGCAGATCTCCCAAGCCTGGTCCTGCATTATAATGGGTTTCTGTTGGACAATAAGAGATTCCACAGATACTTTCAATAGATGCTTTTTTTCAGCTCCCAACCTTCATTCAACCTCTAAATGACAGCTGCAAAAAAGACAATCTTACTAATTGTGCACAATGAGGGAGATTTGTAAAAGAGCTCGATGGGTAAAATTTTCAAAAGCAGTTAAACCTATTCGAAAGGTAATGAAATTTACCTCCTATATTGCTCATGAGCTCACCACCCAGAAATGGAGCCAGAGTATTGAACAAATGCAATCTGCATTGAGAAAAGTACAAGAGGACCCATTTTTCAAAGGCACTTGGAGAGCTGCAGCTGCCACAGTGACAGCTACAGGCAGATTTTCAGAGAGCCCAAACACCCCAGTGTACGGAGGTCTTTTGAAAGACACCGATCATTTATTCTACATACCTAAGTGGACTTCTTTTGAAAGTCTAGTGCAACACGGGGGTTCTGAGCCCCCGTGAGGTCCCACGGGAGATGCTCTGGTGATGGGAGCCAGAGCACGTCGCTGCGGCCACCTGCGGACCCTGCGGCTGGCCCAGGCTGGCCCAGACACCACCTCGGAGGGCAGGAGCATCCCGGCTGCACCGGGGCGGCAGCCCACGCGGCATCCTCCACACCAGGCACCTCCAGCACCCAGGGGATGGGAGGGCTATGGGGATCATCGCCCGGAGAGCATGGTCTTCGCCAAGGGTGTCACGTTTGTTATCTTGCCACAGTATGACTTTCCTTTGTAGTGGCCTCTTGCATATCTCCTCAGAGGAGATGGATAAACTCCCTTCCACAGCCAAGTGTCAGGGGAGAAGTCCCTGCACTCAAGGCTCCACTGTTTCCTGATAACTGGATTACTGGGGCTAGGAGACAGTGAACCAGGGATTACTCCCTGCTGAGCTTGTGGAGTACAACATCCGCTGATTTACCAAATAGTCTCCTTCTGCAAACTGTTCATCTCCTAGAGGGGACAAAGTGGTAGAAAGCATCCCGCCTATAAATTCTTCAAGCAAATTCTTCATTTTCATTGCTGTCACCCCTACCCGCTCATATCACGCTCTGTGTCTCAGTTCGCCACTCTGTTTCAGTCACCAAAGTTAACAAAAACTGTTCACAGAAGGCTAATTTTCTAACCCAGTCCATTCCAGGGATCTGATTTACAGCAGAGCTTTACAGACTGTTAATTACATTAAAATATATTTTTTTTTTCTGAAACAGTGATCTGGGCTTATGCCTGTATGACTGGAGGTCAGAAAGGCTGTGGAGGGAACTGAATATAACTCACAGTGTAAAAGTCCCCTGAGTGGATACTATGTGCTGGTTTCTTGCATATGTAAAAATGGAAATGAAGTATTGTCAATTTTCCTCCTTCATTGCACAGCCTGGCTGATGCACAGCCTGTACTGCAAATGAAGATGCAGGCCACACAGTGTGAAGTGCTCCCACTGTGCCTTTGAAAATAACTTATTCATCCTAAATTAGACAACTCCTTCAGTTTGTTATTGAACTTCATAAATCCTCTACTCACTCCCAGCATCTCATTGTGACACACAGTCATCAAAAACTGACACAGCTGGAAGGGATGTCTGAACTGGATAACACCTAGGATGTGTGCTCACAGAGAATGAAGTATTTGAAGCAGAGACCATGCAGATATTTATTTGCAGGAATCTCCTGCCAGGCTTGAAGAATAACACAGGCAAAAGCATAACAGCATCTGAAAATGCAGCAAGTGAGAGAGTAAGGTTGCATGGTGGGCCAGTGGGAGTAAGGAATCAGCCTGTGCCTGGCAAACGAGGGATGAAAAGGGACTTGAGAATGAAGAGAGCTGCCTGTGTGAGATGCTCTTGGGGGGGGGGGGGGGGGGGGGGGGGTGAAG
>NW_010973231.1:871241-902420 GCF_000737465.1 Haliaeetus leucocephalus
GGGGGGGCATTTGGAAAACGTGCACAAAGAGTGCTGGTGTGAGCCAGTTGCAAGGAAAGAGACCTTGGCAGCAGCCCTCTGCACAGACTGGAGGAGAGACACTGCATTTTTTGAGAGCAGAGAGAAGACCAGTGTAGCAGGCAAGACTCAAGATAGTAGGCACCCAGGCAAGAAACCCTAGCTATAAAAGGGATAGGAAAAGCTACAAGGCATATACTTTATACAGAACTCCCCCGCTGCAAGACAGATAGACCTGAGGATGCAGAGAGGAACAGGTAGACAGTGAGCTCGAGCGATAAGCAATCAGGAAAGCTGCTGCCACCCTGGTGCAGAAAAAACATTAACATGTCTTTTAACCATGCTGAGTTCCTGCTGGCAACTGATCATTCCCAAGGAAAAAACATCACAGGACAAGATTTCCATCCTGATAGATGGAGACAAAGCAAAGTCAGGGAGATTTGAAAGACCTGCATGAGCAGAAGACATAAGTTTGTGGATGGGGACAGCTCAGAGAGGCAAGGAAGCGTACAAAGGGAAGAGCTTCCCAATATCCCACAAACAGCTGGGGGCAGATGAAAAGAAGCCATCAAAGATATTGCAGAAGGGAAAAAGTGGGCAGAAAATGAGGAAAGCAGGGTGTCATGGTTTAACTGCAGCCAGCAACTAAGCACCACACAGCCGCTCTATCACTCCCCCTCCTCATCTGGACAGTGGAGAGAAAATATAACAAAAAGCTCATGGGTCGAGATAAGGACAGGGAGAGATCACTCAGCAATTACCGTCACAGGCAAAACAGACTCGACTTTGGGAAATTAACTTAACTTACTGCCTATGAAACCAGAGTAGGGTAATGAGAAATAAAACCAAATCTTAAAACACCTTCCCCCCACCCTTCCCTTCTTCCCAGGCACAGTTTCACTCCTGAATTCTTTAGCTACCCCCCCCCCGCCCAGTGGCACAGAGGGATGGAAAATGGGGTTTGGGGTCAGTTTGCCACACGCTGTCTCTGCCGCTCCTTCCTCCACAGCAGCAGGACTCCTCACTCTTCCCCTGCTCCCATGTGGGGTCTCTCCCATGGGAGACAGTCCTTCACGAACTTCCCCAATGTGGGTCCTTCCCACGGGCTGCAGTCCTTCAGTCATAGACCGCTCCAGTGTGGGTCCCCTGCGGGGTCACAAGTCCTGCCAGCAAACCTGCTCCAGCACAGGCTCCTCTCTCCATGGATGCGCAGGTGCTGCCAAGAGCCTGCTCCAGTGCGGGCTTCCCATGGGGTCACAGCCTCCTTCGGGCACCCGCCTGCTCCGGCGTGGGCTCCTCTCTCCCTGGGCTGCAGGTGGAGATCTGCTCCCCCGTGGACCTCCCTGGGCTGCAGGGCGACAGCCTGCCTCACCATGGTCTTCCCCACAGGCTGCAGGGGAATCTCTGCTCCGGCACCTGGACCGTCTCCTCTACTCCTTCTTCACTGACCTGGGGGTCTGCAAGGCTGTTGCTCTCACATGTTCTCACTCCTCTCTCCGGCTGCAGTTTCTGTTGCGCAGCAACTTTTTTTTCCCTTCTTAAATAAGTTATCCCAGAGGCGCTACCACCATTGCTGATGGGCTCGGTCTTGGCCAGCAGCAGGTCTGTCTTGGAGCCAGCTGGCATTGGCTCCATGGGACATAGGGGAAGCTTCTGGCAGCTTCTGACAGAAGCCACCCCTGTAGCCCCCCCACTACCAAAACCTTGCTACGCAGATGAAATAGACAGGGGAAGCCAAGATTTTGGGTTAAGTGTATAATCAAATATATCATCCTAAGCAACTACCTGGCCAAGCAAAGTGAGGCTAGTAGCACAGTGTAGGCTAGATAAGGCTAAAAAGAAAGAATTATAGATTTCTGTGCAAGAAATCTCAGTGCAGTGGAAGGGGAGGAAGCCAGATTAAAAGTCTGGGCTGGAACTGAAAAAGAAGACGCTCTTCTTCCATGCAGTCTGTTTTCCATAGTCAGAGAATAAAAAAGAAGCTAGGTGCAAGGAGTTTGGGGACAGCAGCATTAGAAAGGGCAAGGAAAGTGCATGTACCCCATGCTTGTCCTCGGTTTCCTAATTCTTCCTGAAGGACACACTATACAAACCCATCCTCCTAACACATTTTTTCAGGACCCACTGCCAGAGAGCGCTGAACTCCACTGGGACCATTAGGGGCTACCTCAGTACCAATCTAGAAGACTTTACTTGGTAGGTGAAATCTGGGCAGAGTCAGCCTGAATGTTTATTCAGACATTAACTCTGGCACGGCCAGACAGGAATGCTAAAGGCCATAGATCTATGTTAAGACCTGGAATCGTGAGCATGAACCCTTGCTGTATCACTTCACAGGCATCTGTAGGTGCTGATTTAAGAAGACTAAATCTCCCCTTCTGGCCCCTGGCATGCAGAAGCAGCATTCAGGACCTGCCAGCCCTTGCAGTCCTTTCCCTGGGCTGAGCAGTGCTGATGGTTTCACCTCCAGTTTCGCTCCTTTCTCTGCTACATCCCAGTACCCTCCTGTGGGATCCTGGGGTTGGAACATTTTTTTCTTTTAGTGTTGTCACTGACAAGTAGCTGTTGCAATAAATTATTGCTGAATGCATGCTATTCTGTTCCTTTTATAAGGAAAGATGTACTGAAGATGCACTTTTTTTTTTCCATCTTAGTTGTCATGGGAGAGGACAATTCCCCACCTAACAGAAAAACAGACAAAAATGGAAATATTGTTATTATTAATAATAAAAATTGTACTCTGGGAGATGGGAACAAATGAAAAAGCATCAAATACATATTTTAGAGAAAAGAAAATGGTAGAACTTGTTGTCAACAAGGCTGTTTAAACTTTTTTTTCTACACAAGTGATTTCAAAGCTAGCTGGCAAAACTCACCAAGAAATTTACTGGAGAAACACAGCAATGTAATATTACCATTTACCATCTTTGTATTGTACTTGAGGGATGTTTCAGAAAGAAAATCATGTAATATAGGGGCATTCAATCACAACAACTCTGAACAAATTGGTTTTCTCTACATCTAGCATCTGATTTGCTTTCTGTTATCTTCTCTCACATAAGGAGGAGAGCAGATCTCAGATGAGGGCAATGATTTGCCTCCTAAGTTACCAGGCAGGATGGCTGCAGTGGTGACAAGTAAGAGGCAGCAGAGCCAGCTGAGTCCCTGGTGATGCTCTGGATTAAGCCCTGTGTGAATCCCAGCATCTGCCTTGCACACTTGGGCCAAAACCCGCATCCCTGTGGTGTGCCACAGCGGCTTTCCACAGAGGGGGAAAAAACCCCCTCTCAGTACGTCTGCTGTGTGTAGGCTGGCACGTCCCATTGCTAGAGGGGGTAGGATGTGGAGGTGGCTCCCCCCACTCCCTGGGGTGGCTCCTTGCAAGGTACAGGTTTCTCATTGAGGAAAAGGCCCTGGAGAGCACAGACGGGTGTTTATTGTGGGGACTTCTTCCTCCTGATCAGGACAGCAACCCTGGTATCATCCGACCACAGGTAGCAAGAGCTGGGGGAGGCTGCACGAGTGGGTAATTAGAGACTGCCCCTTTTTGCAGAGATAAGCTGGCAAGCAACAAGTAGCAAACCATAAAGGACAGGAAAAAAGAACAACCAACTTTAATAAGGTCACAAATAAAGCTGTGTAAGAAGGATGGAGAGCCAGATGTGAACGTATTTGGAAAGCATCCCACATGAGCACTTGAAAACCAGGCCACACTCTGCGGCAGAGAAATGACTAAGAGGATGTCATTACATTCTTGGGAGAACACATAGAAATGGGAAAATGAGATGCCAGCAAACTATTCCACTGCACTGAGCTGTGCTGATGGGTGACGGATTTGGAGGATCCTCCTACAGCAGTGAGAGGAAGAGGCAGAAATTGGACAGAGCTTCCTCTCTTGTCCCAGTTTAATTTAAGTCTGGGTTTAATTTGGTGGGCTGTGCTCCCTTATCCCCACCACCCATCAGCAGGATTCATTTTAGTGGCTTTGGGTATCAACAGAGCATCTGTCTGACTGGCTCCATTCTTATTGCTTAATTCCAGTTGAATTTAAGATATGAGCATGTCTGAAGAGCAAGGGAAGAATGGGGTTTTCTGGAAAGCAAAACCACCTACCAGTGTAGCCTAGTTTCTTAAAACACCTCCTATGAATTTGACAGGGCTGGGTTTTCTGCCAAGAACTGGGTTTGCTCTGGCAAAGGGTAGCAGAAGGAAAGATGGCGCAAATGTCACACGATGTCCAAAAAGTGTGGAGCGAGACCTAGGGTGCTGCAAGATGGACACTTCACTTCTGGTGTCTGAAAAAGACAGTATATTAAAAAATAAAATCAGTAGCTATGTGGAGAAATACATGGTATTGGGGAAAAGTCAACACAATTCATAGAGGGAAGTCATAGTTCACAAACCTAATACTGTTTAAGTTAGGCATCAGTGAGGTTGTAAATAAGGGTAATCAGGTGGTACACGTATGCTTGGACTCTCTGAAAGCTTTCAGAAACTTGCAGTTTTGTAAGAACAGTTACAAAATAGGAAACCAAGAGTAGGAATGAGTCACTCTTTGCCATGGAGAAAGGCAAGTGGGGCAGTCTGGGGAGCGGTCCTGCACTCTGTGTAGGCCAAAATATTCAGAAGTGATCTGGAAAAGCAAGTGAGCTATGAGGGACCAAACTCTGTGGGTGGTCCTGAGTTGCTCAAGGCAATAACAAGGAAAGCGGATTGCTAAGACTGGCAGAAAATTTGGTGTTGGGTTGAGGGCATGGACAATAAATGACAAGAAACTCAATGTAATAGTCATGGGAATAAATGACTTTGACTAATCATACCCATATTTGATAGGATCTAAACACCTTGTTTCCAGCAAGAAAAGCAACCTTGGAATCACTTTGATTAATTCTCTGAAAACGTCAGCTCAGTGCTCACAGACCTAAAGGTAAACAAGGAAGGCGCTATGAAGGAATAAGGAGGGAACAAGTCAGTCATTTTAATATCTGGGATTCCTTTCCCTTACAGTCTGTAGCAATAATTGCATTAAAGAATGGGAACTACTCTGTGTGGCAAGAAATGCCTTAATCTGCATTTGCCAGCAGTTATCACATGGTAGTGTTTGAGGCTGCTGGAACATACTTATTTGCAATACGGCAGAAAATTGGACAATGCTGAAGCATTGGCTGGCAATCTTTAGTTTTTAGTGTTTTCAAATGGAAGTACTTACATTGCCTTATGCTGAGAAACTCGTTATGTGCTACCAAAACCATGGACATTACCGTCCATGCCTCCGGAATTCATCTGCAGACTGATCAGAAAGACAGATAACCACCATTGGCCCAGATCCACAAAAACACTTAGGAATATAAGTCCCATTGTGATCATTGGGACTTAGAGTACCTAAACGCTTTGTGAATCCAGTCATCTGCAGCCAACTTATTTGGTAGGTGTACATCAACAGAACTGGTAAAGCACCATTAAATTTTAAATAATGATCTTTGGATGCTCTTGACATTCTTGTGCTAATTAACATATTGACATATCCAAGGCTTATGTTCTCTGATGGACCCTCGTATTTCATCCATAAAGACAAGGTATGAGCCCAGGGCTCTGCCAATGTGCTAACCAGTGCATCACTGCCAAGAATATCCCAATATCATCAGAATTCAAGCTGAGATGAAGATTATGGTCTATCAATACTCATTCTTGGGCTCAGAGGAGGGAGTTGATGCTTGATATAACTACTGCCTCAGTGACACCTGAGCTCCACAGCTCTGCTCATCAGTGAAGTTTGCATCAACTGCTAGAGGTGCCATAAGATTAAGAAGTCAGAATATTAGAAAAAAACTTGAGTCAGTATCTGTTATCACCATTATTAGATCTACTAATTAGCTAGACAAAAAGGCAATAAAAGGGAACTACAATTTCAGACAAATATGGCTTTCTGTGATAGCAGCTATGCTTTTAGCTTCACATTTATTTCCCCTGAATGAAATCCCAGATTCCCATCATAAACTGGGATAGCTCAGTCTTTTTTTTCAACACAAATGAGGACAAGTGACAATGCACTCAAAACATTTCATTTTAGTGTTCTCCAATAAATTCAAATTAATTCATTTCAATTCAGCTAAATAGGTTATTGCATTTCCCATTTTGTGATATTACTGTGTGACAGTTTTATTTAGGGAGGCAACTGTCATAACTCTCCTAAGCCAAGTCTTACAGCATCCTCTATGATGCCCCACATCACTGACTTCACAAGAAAAAACACATTTGCACTCTGGAAAATACAGCTGGATCCATAAAAGAGACTAAGGCCACAAATTACAGCTCTATGCAGGAGCAGACTGCTATGGTATGTAATTTAATATTTTTTTTTTATAATTGATGCTGAATGAGACATTTCTAATCTGTTCAGCAAAATGGAGGATTCCAGTTTGAACCAACCCAAATCTAAAGAGTTCATATGGAGTTTCCTGATGGGAAATTTGATTTTGTGTTTTCAGTCAGAAAGTCATTCTTACAAAAACCACGAGTCCCTGTAGTGTGCCATGTATGTTGTGCTGTCCTTGTCCCTGCTGTAGACTGCACATTGTTCTGCTCTTGAATGGGAAGAGGATTCAGACTCAAATAAATAAAGCTAGGACATTGTCCCTTGGAAAAAAAGCTAACCTGACTAATGCAAAATAAATGAACAGACTCTTTGATTGCTTTGTAGCTTATTTAAATGTAGCTTGCAACAAACTACCATTTTATCAGTTTATGAACAGTTGAAGGAAATATTTGATGACTGTACCAAATCATAATGATGTAAATGAGTGGATCTGACAGCAAAACTGTCAAAGACATTTGCAGCTAAAGATCTGCTGGTTTCAGTGGTCTCCATTAACAAATGAAGACCACAAGGTGACAGGAGATTATAGGGGATTTTGGACTTTCTGCAATTTAAAACTTCAGGAAGTGGAGAGGTTAAGAACAAAATAAAGCAAAAAGTTGGAGATTATGACCAGGTGAACAGTTATTCAAAACTTAGATACCTATACTGAACCAGGCTCTCAATTTAATAAAGTGTTCAGTAGTCACAGTATGGTGATAAGCTGCCAGCAGGCTGGTGGATGAAATTATCTTATTTTACCTGTCTGCGCGTGCTGTCTCTAATGTAAGACCCAATTCAGTATCTCTCTGGGAGAGAGCTTTGAGGACTCTCCACTAGCAAGAATGTTTCCTCCACCATAGTGCTGAGAAGGAAGAGAAAGGTGGACGAGGAAAACGCAGTGTGGCCACGAGGCGACACGCATCGGTGTGGGGCTGGGAGCAAGCACCTGGGGACTGGGACTGAGTGGGAGTTCCTCACACCAGGACCTCTGCTGCAGCCCTCCCCACGTGAAATCGTACCCTTGCTTCAGGCTCTGTGGTTTCAACCAAAGGACAGACCCTGCTAGAGGAAGGCAAGGCTACCTGGCCAAGGAGAGGTTGTATTCAGAGAAGTGCTTTGTATAAACAGCTTCTGAAAACCTATGGGCTGACAGATATTCCAAACGGTCTTGTGGTATCTCTGAGCATCTAATGTATGGTGAACTAATGAAGGAAATATAATTACAAAGCTGAAATAACTGAGCTTTTATCCCCAAAATAGATACTGCATCAGAAGGGAACCTGAAAGTGTGAAATTGGTCAAGCTTTGTCTTATTTGGATAATAGCTTTACTTGCAATGAGACAGAGAGCCAATTCTGATATCACATTGGTTTTCTAATGGTATAACTTCCCTGAACTCAGTGGTTTACTGTCTTGATTTACCACAAAAATGCACATAACAGTGTTCTGCAAATTCAATTCCACATTTATAGCAACTGCGAGAGACGCAAGGTTGAGAGAGAGAACTATGCCTGCACTTGGAAAAGCCAGCCCTGAATCAGGAGAAGAAAGCTCACCACCCTTCGTAAAAAAGAAAGGCATGGTGTGCAACTCCCACTCCATCTATGGAGAGTGAATTCATAAATATGTTCCTAAACTTCACTGGGAAAGCACATTGCAAAAACGTTGTAGAAAATGTGCCAACAGATACGATTTACCAAGACCTCAATTCAGTTATGTCATTGCACTAAAATACAGCTCTTCGGCCACAGCTTCCTACACTAGATGTTATCTATATGAAATAAGAGAGCCAAGAGATGCCTGGAGTTTAGAGCCCTAACAGTGTCTGTAATGCCTCACTGTGAATGCCATAGGGAAAAAATCTTTCAGAAAGATGCATAAACCCTCACCTAAAACTAAATCAAAGTTAGTGTAAAAGACTATCTGCATACATGTATGTACTGACTGCTCTCAACGCTCGTTTCTAAGTTTTGGCAAGTTGATGTCCCATCTTATTTAACTGAATAAACAAATTATTAGTTTTCTGGGGAGACAGACAAGTGGGTGGAAAACAAATTACTTTGAGTCATTTACTCAGCATAGCATTGTGCTTCAGCAAACATCCTATTCATAGACATCCCAAATAAGTAGCTTCTGATACAATGCAGCAAGTGTAACTATTGCTTTTTCTGCATTTCATGGAAGTAATCCTATTATCTGTCAGACTGCAGTATTAGAAGAGACAGGGATTGAAGTACAAAGTGAATATATCACCCTGCAAGTTTGGTGAAACTTCAAATAAAGGAAAAGACAAAAGCATCTGACAAATGCTTTGAAGATCCTCTACCAAGAAATTATTTTATGCAATCATTCAACTGGAGCTGTAGTTGTGACACCTTGCTTTGATCCCTTTACTTGCGACATGTGCACAGAGGACATTTACTTACTTTGGGGGGATTTTAATCCACCATGCAATCTACTTATTAGCATACTTCTAGTTTGCCTGTGTTGTTAATTTGGCTATGAAATGCTGTGCTAGAAAATGCAAAAGAACTGTTAATAGCTGTCAGTAAATTTGTGCTCACAGAGATTGCTTCCAGCTGAATTAAACTGATTTGATCATAATATGCTCCTGTATGCTCAGTAGATGATGTCACTTCTAGAAGAGCTTCACCTTTCAGCAGCCATAGGGCAGGAGCTACAGCGTTAATACTTACACAACACAGGGCCCTCAGGTGATACCAAAAATGCATTTTTTCACTCAAATGTCAAATATAAAATAAACCCCCTAAGTAATTTATGATCATTGGTAGTTTCTCTGCTGGCTGAATTCCCTCTCAAACTATCCTTGACCCTTACATTGAAACCTGGGATGGAAGAAAGGGCAAGGAAGTTCCCCATCATGAGCAGGTGCTGTACCATCACATACACAGTATCTTCCAAAAAGTCACAGGTGACTAGACTGTACAATAAAGATATAAAGTATGTTTATACAGCCAAAAGGCTTAGCTCTCCAGTTCATTCCCAGATTCTGGTCCACTGATTGTCCATGTTGCATAAAACATGACCCCAAGGTTGAACCAGTTAGTTTCCTCCCCCCAAAAAACAGGGACCACTCTCAGCAGTCAATGAGTGAGTAGGCTTCATCATATTTGCCTCCTTTAACCCAACACAGTCCTCCAACATTATCTGTGTGGGTCTGACACCCTTACGTATTCTACAAATGTTCTTAAGCCATCACATCCCCAAGCATGTCCTACATGGTCTTGGTGTCCCACTGTAGAAATACCATTCTGGTGGGCTGCTACAAACTGAGAAAACACAGGACAAAGTATGTAAGTATGGGGCTGTGAGTTGGGACCCAGAGGAGGCCTGTGTCAAGTGCTGCACAGCGTGGAGGCACCAGCCAACCTGTGCAGGGCAGGCTTGAACAGCGAGGGTGAGCCCCTGTGAACCCTGGTAGGCAGAAACCACTTGCCACCGGGAGCATTTAGCAGTACAGATAACACTAGAAAAGCAAAAAATGATCTTGCACACTCATGAGCAGCACATTATCAACTGTAAATACTCTTTGTTCCAAAATGGCTGCACGTGTCTTTTGTTAAATTTAAATCAACAGCAGAAATTCTTGACTGACACACACTCAAATACCAGTATTGGGTGTGGCTGATATACAGCTGGAGCTAAGTTGTTCACTTCTTTTCAAACAACAGAGTTAAAATCTTACACAATATGAACATTTTGTGGACTACGTGAAGAACATCTGGGTCCTCAGCTTCCACCTCACAAATCTGACAGGAAAGACAAGAGCTTCAGTAGGCATTTATCTTGCAAAGAAATTGTCAAGAAAGGTAAAGAAGTGTAGCCGCCCTGAGAAAAATAACTGTTCTGGTGGGGTATTTGACACACAGAAGAAAGCCATCAGAGGAGCTTGAATTATCAACATCTGTAACACACCAGTTACGCTGTCACACTGCAAATTCTTTCTAGGAACTTGAGCAATGACTGAGAACAAGAGCATCCTTCACTCACCTTCTGTGAGGTTAAACTTTTAGTCTAACCCAGTCTGATCTTCTGGGTGTGCCAAAATACAGATATCATACTAATGTGAAAATTGCTAGGGGAAGAAAGAGTAGAAATAATTAAATGCTTTGCCCTCCAAATCTAAAAACCATTCAGTCCCTTAGATGATAAAAAATCAGTAGTACTGAGAAGACATTTTACAGCAGTAACAGTTCGGGCTGCTCTGTGTAATGTATAATGCAAATGGACCATTTCAAGCATGTTAAATATGAAGCAGGTAAAATGACACCATGTCCACAGCAGCTTCTAAAACAATTTTCAGATAGACCCAACCCAACACAGCTGTAAAGCTTCAGCCACATCTGAAAACCCAATACAGACTTCGTGGTTCTTTTTCAAACTCTCAGTAGTCAGATGGGAGGTTTTCCATTAACGCTGCTAGGCTGAACTGTGAACACTCTCTGCCAATGTCTAACCACAGCCGTTTTCCTGCCATGAAAATATTGCCTAAACTGGAGACTAAAAAGTACCAAGTTACTTGTACACAGAAAGACCACCCTACACTTCCCATCTGAATAGGTCTAATTTGAGACTAAAGAACCAGAAAAGCTAAAAAATGTTATTATGAAATCTCTGTGAGGGAGATGAAAATACCTTTTTGGATCGTGACCTTTGTGTGTGTAAAGGCAATTTGAAGTGCTCTTTTTATCTGGGCTAACACAGCAGGTGGAGGCACTTCACCTCACTGCCCAAGCTGTTCTTTCACTCAGAATGGTTGTTAACAGTGCTCATTCAGTGTTTCATGAGGATAAACTAACCCACAATAAAAAGCTATGAGAAAAAGTCTTCCATTCTGAGAAATCACACATCAACTTGTCCGTGGAGTTCAAAGACTCTTACTTAAAGCTGCAGGAAATTTGCTCAGAGTTTCAGTATATATCTGTCAGTGTTTCCAAACTTGTAAACTTTAGTCTGAAACATGCAATTTCAGCAAATTAAGTTCATAAAACTGCAGGATTCCTGAGGGGCCACGTCTGCCTGACCAAGCCCTGAGAATGGATGCAGGTCCAAGTAGTAGCTGCAGGACTCCTAAATGCCACCAAGCTCAGCAGCAATAGAGGCACAACACTTTCAGAGAGACTTTCTCACATGTAACGTCTTCACATTTTAAAAATGAGGCTCCCCACCTTCTCCTCCAGGAAATGATTAGAAACCATTGCTAATTTTTGGAAATAAACATGGCTGGCAAGACCTTGGACCTACAGAAACCAACAGTAAAACACACACTGACCAGCACAGTCAGGATTTCACCTCTGTGGGCTTGAGTGAAAAGCACTGTGTGATGACAGAAAATAGAGGTGCTTCTGTGACTTGTTTTGTTCATCTACAGCACACTGAAGGAGTGAACGAGTGGGAAGATGGGGAAGGGAAGCACGTGTTAGTGGGGCAGGGCTCCCACTTCACTCCCAGGACCAGGGCGCAGAGCACCCGCACAGCGCCGTGGCTGGCCATCCTTATGTTTCTCACCCTGGCTTTTCATCTTCCCGTTCTTGAGCCTTGCACTCTCTGTTAACGCCTTTGGCTCTGCACCTTCCCGAATGCAACGGCCATTGCTCCAGCCAGCCCATCAATAATAATTTCCCTCATCTTATCCTTCCTGTAGTTGGTTCAAGCGAGTCATTAACATTTTCACTGGATTTGGCCCAAGTGGCCCTAATCAAGAGGAATTGGCACCATGGCAAACTCTCTGCAGATACCTGTCAGGGATGAAGTACTACCCCCTTTTCTGTAATAGGTATCAGGATTCGAAAAACTACCCCTCTCCTCATCTCCCCCAAGTTCATTATTTATTAGAAATAGAGGGAAGGATTTCAGATTTTTAGATTAATGCCACAGACCCCCCCACTGCAGCATGAGGAGAGATGCCGAATATGATGCATGTTCCTTTATGTAATACTTGGGGTTTCTTGGTCTAAAATAGGTTGATGTTGCCTTTTAGGTTCAGGCATCACAGCCTATAAATAAAGAGGTAAACATCTGTTTGCTATTGGGTTATGCCCTGAAAGTTAAGTAACTTCTTTTACAAATGCAATTCTTATCAGACAAAGGAGGAGAAACGTTTAATTCTGGAATTGCTGATATTTACTAACAATTTATAGAAATACCAGCCTCAGCCAGACAAGCAACTCCTTATCAGTGCAATCATCCAGCAATTTCATGGCCTGTTGGAGCAAAGCCCTGTGAAGTACTTGGCGACTCATTTCTCTTTCACTAAAGAGAGAAACAGGCAATGAGGATGGACTGAGAGACAGCTGAAATCTAACCCATTTCCTGCAAGACAATGAACAAGGTGTTACCTTTGGCAGAAATGCTTGCTCAGAGCAGCAATGCGTACTGTTTGAGTGATTCAAAGAAATAGGAGTAAAGTCCTGTTATACAGTGAACAGAAGGAAGTCATAAATAAAACTCTGAACATCTGGAAATAAAGATTCTTCTCCTTAAAAAAACAAAAAACCAACCACCTACAAAACATTAACACAATCCACACTGTCAAGGCTCTCATGTTATTGCACTGCATCATGAGTCTCTTTGCCAGGTTTTGTGCCCAGTGACATCCCCTCCCTCTGTTTCAGCAACTCCATTTCAGCTCATTGAGTGCTTCTGCTCCTACTTACAAGTGCAGACGTAGTCTTTTTGGACAGCTTTTAAAGTGTGTAGATCTGACTGATGTGAGACAGTATTTGAGTTGACAAGTGAAATGAGAAGTATGCCTCTTAATAGCTATTTATCTCTCCTTGGAAATGCTGAATTCACTTGTGCCCATGCTGACAATGATTTGTGTTTATGAAAATTTATAGCTGAGTCATAGATACTCTGAAATAGCCTGACTATCCCACAGCAAGTGTGTGACAGGAACGTGTTCAGGACTAAAGAGGATTGGACTGGGAACAATAAGACCTTTCATGCTGACATAATAATACCTTGACATTTTATTGCTCTTTATGCTATGGCTACCATTGCACCTGGGACCTTACTGCACAATCTGTACTGACATTCGTCAATACCTTATTCCATAGGTGAGATCAGTGAGACTACTCGTGATGTAAGATGCTTCTCTCTGTAAGTGACAGTGTTGTGGTCCCTAATGAGTTTAAATTATTTAAATAGTGCTCAAATGACAAGTGTGGAGACTATACTACCAGACAGGGATAATGAGTTAGATTGTGTGTGTGAAGGTAAATCTTTTTCTACCCTTATAAAGCTAAAACATTTATGAAGGGAGCTCAAATTATGAATTACCTAACTGCCTTTTGTATCAGATGTGTAATTCCTCTTTCCTCACTTCTGCAGAGCAGTGTTTTTCACAGGACAGTCTATAAAATGAACAGCCTGGGTATTTATGGAAGGAATCTTTCCTTTTTCATTAACCAAACAGGATAAAAATCACAGCAGGCTCTATAGTACATTTTTCCTTAGGAATATGTGAATTCAGATTAGTTAACAATTAAGTTATCTGGTATTGATTTTACACGCACTATCAACTGACTAACTCCCAGTTAGCAGAAACTCTTGACACCGTGAAAGGTAGAGCCTTTAGCTTAATGTTGTTTTTTTTCAAAGGTAAACAGCAAAACATTATCTGTGGCAATTTTCACAAAAATTTTCTCTTTCTTTTTTTACTCCTCTCAGAAAAATGCATGAATAGCTTTCTTCCATAAGTAGTTGTTTGGCAGAAATTTTTTTGTGTTCAGCTGAGGAAACCTAATCCCCACATTTTCAGGCAAGTAAATAGCACGTTAAGTTTGAAAAGGAGAATGCTTATCTCTAGCTTTCACTCATTTCTCGGTTACTGTCACCAGGACATGGTCAAGACAGTTCCCTTGTCACGCGGGGGATTATGGTTTCTCATTTAGATCAGTGGGATTTGGGAGCGCTCAACATCTTGCAGAACAAAGCAAAAGGTCTCCCCTTTAAAAGCCTGTACTAAATAGTATCGATGAGCAAATCAAAAGATGATCACCTTTTTTGCTCCAACACAAAATAAGCACGCTGCCAATTCCACCTGGGGCGGGAGGTGGGCAGCGGCACTGGCTGGCTCTGCTCAGAGAGGAGACCACCCCACGGGACACGCAGACCCCACAGGGCAGCCACACGCCAGCTGCAAAGAGCTGAACAGCACCTTGCTTCTGGAGCTGCAGAACGGGAAAAGGACAGAGGGATCGGCAGAGAGAGCGACGGCAACGCGCGTGTGGGGTCGTGGCTTCCCGGGAAAAGCAGTCGCTTTGCAAGAGCGAAGCACAGGCCAGAGGCTGCCTGGAAATAAAAGTGCCTTTGCTCCCAGCAGCAAAGCTGGGTGACAACTTTAGGCTCAGCAGCCTGAAGACAGGCAGCAGCAAGCACCCATTTCTGAGGGTGTGCTCTGGGTTCAGAGGCTGGCAGTGGGCAGCGCAGCCCACCAGGAGCTGGAAACGTGGCTGCAGGGAACTCTTTCTCCGAGCTCTGCCAGCCCTTCCGTGTCAGCTTTCCCCTGCCATGAACTTCGGGCAACCCTGTTACACTGGAGTAAAGGAGACTCTTCTGAGGTTTCTGTGCTTTATCTCCACTCCACTTGAGCGCGGTTTGATTGGGATTGGAAAGCTGTATTACAGTTGGAGCGTGATACAATCTCAAACCTTGTACCTCTCTCACTGATTTAGCCCTCTTCCCCACTGGGGTCTCTGCGGTGAATGAGGCTGATGTACTGGAACTGCTTTAAGCTGCAAAAAGCGGGGGGCAGCTGTCAAAAGGGAGGTCCTGCCTGCCCCTCCGCTGCCATGCATTTTCCACGTCCACCTTTGCACTCCCATGAGCACTCGTGCACCCGGACAGCCTCAAGAAGCGGGTCCAGCTGACAACAGGAGCAGCAAGAAATGAAGAAATGTTTTTTGAATTCAGGTTAGCTCCCAGCCAGGGCCAGAGAAGGCCAACGGAGCTGGAGAGACTTCAGCGGGTAAGCTGCATGCTGCAGGAGGGTGGGCCAGACCCTCCTCACCTCCCGGGCGCTGCAGCGGGGTGAAGGATCTGGCCCAGAGAGGCAGCGCACATTGCATCAGAGCTTGCCTCGTGCTACAAAATAGAGGGCAGGATCTTTCAGCAACCCATGCCAGTTCTCAGTGTGTGTTGGAGCTAGCAGGTACTGCGTAAGAGGCGACCCGTAAGCCAGGTAACAGCTGCCTCCTGTGATGAGGGTACGTTGGGATGCCGTGGGGAGGGCGCCGGGACCCCCGAGGTTAGCAGTGCAGTTGAGCTCTGCCTCCCACCCTTGTAACAGAGGAAGAGTGCCAGAAAGGCCGGAGAAGGAAAAGATGCTCCTGCTTTCTGAGCTGTAGGAAAGCCTCCACCACCTAATAGGATGCGTGACGATGTATTCTCTCCTCTCACCCCAGCATTGCCTTGTCTTCTCCACCCCAGGACCCTTGGTCTGGGGGTGGAAGTTGCCAAGCGAGATACCGTGCATGAGCTAGAGCATGGGCAGGCAACACAGGGGGAGGCAGCAGGGCAGGCGACTGCTGCTTTACTCTAAAGATGGAGGGTATGCCCTCATCCCTGCACCACACGCTAGAGCACCAGGGAAAGTGTTTTACCTTCAGTGCCTTGTGTGCTCTGACTCTGGCTGCAGGGTGCTTTCCTCCCGATCCCCACGATGGCAGTAGGGAAAAGGTGTCACTGCAGACCCCATCCACCTGTGCGACAACACACGGCCACCTGCAGCTTCTCCCCAGTCTCTAAGCTCCCGACGTTCCTTGAAGTTTCTTTTCCAACAGCAATTATTCCTCAGATAAAAAGCAGGCTTTTTAACAACAGGTTTTTTTCACTCCAACACCTTTAAAGCAGGGCTATAAATCATACTAAATGCCTCCACATTATGTAAATTGGCTCCTTTGCAGAACATTTTTCATCCAGCATAAACAGAGCAATTACACCCTTTGACGTTTGCCCAAAATTGCTATTTCTTTTGCCCTTTCCAAAGTAGGACTTTTCATCTGTGTCGTCTTTTCTCTTGTGTTATGCATTAAATAAGAATGTGTTGCAAACGCTTCGTCCTAGCCCTCCTTTTTAAAAACACAGCTGTGTTTGACCTGCTATCTCTCTAGCCTGCCTTCCGATGCGTGTCCTTTCACTGGTCCACTCAATCTCCTTTGCTGTTTGTGCATTCCCTTCATGTATTAGGTGATACTTTCCCTTCAATTTTCTTCTTCTCTTTTCAGAGCCTATTTTATGCTTCGATACAGGGCATTCAATACAGGAAGAGTGTCTTCTTCCACCGTGTCATGGCCAAACATCTTAAGCAGCTTCTTTTATGTTAGTTCATTCATCTTTTTGCCAAAGCTTCTCTAGGTTTCTACACTGTTCTTCCTAGGGACGTCCCTGACACAAGCAGTCGGGTACTAGAGCACTTCTGCTTCTCTGCAGCACTGACGCTGCGTTATGTGTTGGCTTTGTATTTTGCATTAGAGTTACCTATAACAATGAGGTTTTGAATCTAAAGATCCAAGAGAGCCTGAACAAAATAAGGACAATGAAAGCAGCAGTTCCAGAATCTGGTTTTCAGAGAAAGGCGTGGGAGCCTCAAAAATACAGCAGAGCTCAAATTTTCCTAAGGTATCTAGAGAACAACGGAACTAAACAGAGACAGATTTTCTCAGTGATTAGTTTCTTTTATCTAGTTAACGACCTGATTAATTACTAAGAATTAACATCACTTTTGTGTGCCATTTTTATAAAATGAAGATGTAAGCTAAGGGATGTCTGGCTTTGAACGTCCAAGATGATTGCTGAGTTGCTCAAAGTCTAAGCTACAGAGTAGTTAAGAACCTCCGACATACTCTTCTGTTAAAAGATGAATTTTGGTACAGTTAAAGTCAGATAGATCTTCTTTATTGCTGTAACTATTTCAGATAGGAAAATCCATGATGACAGTTTGCTTCTCTATATCATTTATTTTCTTAATTGTTTTCCCATGGTGTTCCTTTAATAACAGAGAGACATGGAGTCAGTCACCTTGACAAAGTGCTCTTTAAGTTAGTAGCATTTTTCAGATTGAAGTCCCTATAGGTACTGCTAGAAACTCACTGTTGGATTCATCCCTCCAAGTGTCATCTTTCCTTGTCCTTCTGTCAGTGTTTTTGAACAAAAAAGTCAAGCAATTCTGTAGCCAGTTTCTTAGTCAGATTTCCTGCAATGCTATGAACTCTTCAGCACTTCCGAAGCTAAAGCAATGAAGTGTGTTAGTTTTTCTCTTGGCCAGCATCTACAGTGCATCCTTAATTGATACAGAAGTTACCGCTGTTTGCTAGAGAATGCTCTTTATAGTCTTAGTAGGAAGCTTGCTGCTATAAAATTATTTGAATGTTTCCAGTCTTAGATGAATTGGCCACACTGACTGCAGAATTTACCACAGAGTGAATTTTTGGTGCTACATCTAACCCCCCCCCTTTCTTTTTTCTTTTCCAGCTAATTAATGATCCAATGGCTGGAGGATGGATTCACTTTGTCAATCAAAAGCATAGCTCTTGACAAAAATGTTGGTGCCTCTGCAAAATCAGGGCTCTGCTGAAGGAGGTTTTCTTCACTTCAGTATAACTGGCTGTTGAAATCTCAGCTGGCTTCCAAACCAACTGAACACTTCCAGCAAACCCCATTTTTTGCTTCCACCTCACTAGCCCCCTCACAGCTACATTACCTGTTTTTGAGGCAATGAGCCTCTCCTTCTTAACTTTCTACCAGCTAATTCTTTATCCTTAACCAATCTATCAAACAACCCATGACCTTCTTCTTGGAAATAGCTGATTTTTTGTTCAGTAACACACCGCCATGACAAACTGTCCACAAACAACCCGTGAAAGATATTGGGTGGTTTTCACGTAGTGGGTAAGGGAGACTGATGGTGTGCCTAAAGCAATTAGGAGCAAGATCATATTGTTTTCTTATGGATTGTCCCATCTGTATGTTCTTTTCTTTCTGTGTCCTGGGACAGTTTTTTGCAGCTTTCTTCCCGCTTGAGCTCTCAGCTTCCAAACACAGTCCAGTCCCATAAGAACTGGAGGTGAAGGGCAGGATTTTGCCTCAAGCCTCTGGCAGCTGCAGTCAAGGAGTCTGGCTGGAAATATTCTTAAAATCTTCAATTGCTCTCCTTCAAAATGAAAAACTACTTGCCTACTTACAGTAAAGCTGGAGACAGCCACTGACCACTTCCATATGTGTGACCCTGTCCAGGCTTTACCTTTGCAGTTAAGGGTTTTAGATGATGTGTTTTCCCTGGCCTCAGAAGAAGAGTAAGAAAGGAAAAATCTATGGATTTTAAAGCTCTCGGGAGCCTCAGCTCACAAACTAAGAAATCATCTTCTGTGAGAGTAACTGTTCACTACCTCCAGTCACAGAAAATGCCTCATGACTGAAATTGTAAAAAAATTGTAAACATTTAAACCGGTGACAGTTCTTTGATTCCCCATTAGAGAAGTTTTAGTGTATCCTCTATTTTATTTGAACACACGGTAGGCAAATCATCCTTGTTTGCCTCCATGGCAACCCTTTCTCGCTCTCCTTTTCAGTCCTTAGAGAAGGCGACGTTCCTTTCCTTTGGGCCCCCCAAAGCTCACTGCCAGCCCTGGACGCCGCTTTGACACTGTTCCCGAGCCCTCACGATTCATTACGGCCCCACGTGCGAGCTGTTACACACTGTTCCTGCTGCCCGTGGGCTTTGGATGCAGAAAACGGGACAAGTCCTGAGCTGTTCACAGTAAACCATCACCCACCTTCGCCCCACAGGGTCTAACGATGCCGTGACTCCACTCAGCAATGCCGCAGGACATCAGAGACATTATCTGTCTTGCTAAAAGCAGCGATGTTAATTTTACAGCACTCTATTATGCAGGAAAAAAGGGAAAAGTTTCTGGTCACATAAGTTTGCTCTGTAAGACACCTTCCAACCCAAATGCTGAGGACAGGTGGAGAGTCTTCATGCCAAATTGGGCTTGACTGTGGTTTTGGCCGGGTGATGTGAGAGGAAAGGGCAGCTCATCCCTGAGAAGCAGGTGGAAATGCAGTTAAAAAATTGAGTAATAAAAAGATTTCCTGTGGGGCTTGCTCTGCACAGGTGCCTTGCGGGAAATCTGTGATGTGCCATGGAGCCAGCACCCCCACTGGGACTAGAGTTCAAAGGCCAGCAGAGCTGTCAACGTTATTTCCCATGCTTGCCTTATAAATCCTGCCTATTTCTAAAGTTTTGGCCACGAGCAACAATCCCTAGTGTTGACATAAGCCATATCTCCAAGGAGCACGATTTTTTCAGAAGAAGAAAACTGCATCAAGTTTTCTCAAATGGAAATGATACCACTTTAATCCAACCTTTAGGTGTACGCTACAGAGGTGAGCCAGGGCCATTTAATGAGGTCTGAAATCCCACCCTAGACAAAGCCTCTACCAGCAGACGGGAAGGATGGGTATTTTGTGCCTGAAGTTTAGACACTCTGGATCCCCTAGGCTGTAGAAGTATTTAATCTTGACTCGTTGCTGTGAATGATCTGTGAATATTCTGAGGAATGAAAGTGGTGATTTAGTTTTCATTTATTTTTATAACAATATTTATCATTTATAGTAACCAGGACAGCTTCCTGAAATTTGGGAAAACCTTAATGAATTCTTACCTAATTTAATGAATCACCATGGAGCCCATAATTAATTTCAAACATTTGGAGTGTGCTAGTCATTATTCACCTGCCTCCAAATTTCAGTCAACAGCTCTGGGAGGCAGAAAAATGAAAAAAACATCTGTTGAAATATACTCAGAGAAACCATTTGCTATTGCTTACAGAAATTAAATGTGTTTGTAGAAAATGGAATGATTCTGTAAATGCTTTGCAACAGGAGTAAATTTACTACAGTTTCATTTGTAATGATTCAGTCAGCAAGTAACAGAAGTAAGCACTTGATGATAAGAAATTACTATTATTTAGAAATATGATTTTGACATTGATGCAAAGACAGTCTTGACAGAATGGCTTGACTATTTTGCATTTAAAGTGGGGGAAGATAATTGGAGACCAACATCCCTTGGATATATGACTTAGTGATTGCATCATATGCTGAGAATGGGAAGCTTACTACAGAGGTTTCAAAAAGGACCTTGCAAGCTGAAATTGCAGTCAAAGCCAGCAAACATGCATACTTCATAGCATAATAATACATCAAAATCCCATATAAAATTAAAGATATCCTTGCAAACTGCTCAACACCACTAAGTCCAACTGATGCTATGTATAACAAGGATGTGTGTATTAACTAAATAAAATTTATTTTTTTCCTTTCTTTCTCATTCCCAGGTGGACAACAGTAAATATGGAAATAAAATCTCAGCACAAATCAGAGGCAGGTGCAGTTTCTTGTCTGATGTTCTGAATATGTTAATATCTTTTCTGAAGTGCTTCTTTCCCACCTCTTTCTATTAAATGTAAATTAAATCAATGAAACTTGTGCTGAAAAAGGTGCAAGTGAAGTTTGCTGATGGATATCGTGGCAGTCTGAAAAAATTTTGGATAGTGTAAAAAGTCATTAGTGTCCTCTGGGAAATCTTGTCAGTGCAGAGTGGGACGGACTGTACTTACTTGTGTGGAAACCTATGTGACATTAACTTCTGGCAGGAGAATACATAGATGGCTGACGGCTGTATGCCGTGTAAGGGCATATAGAAGAATGAATTTCAAAACACTTAAGTGGACAGAAATTTGGTCTGTGCAATTCCCCATCAAAACTATCAGTTCCGTGCTTCTTTTCTGCCCTTTTTTTCCTACGGAAAGTCCCCAGCAAATGGTACTGACTGCCCCAGAAACACCCTCTGTCTGGACTCCAATGATGAGACAGGTTTTTGCAGTGCCAGACACTTACTATAGTCATGCTGTTAGGTGAGGACATTCTGAATAGGCAGAGTAAGGTGGAACTAAATCTCCACTACACCGCCACAACAGAGATCAGCTGACTCGTGTTTTTGTGCTAGACTTCACTGCTTTAGCAAAACATCACTTTGGGCTGTTTTACGACGTATCTTCTTCCTTCAGCGAGGCTGTTTATATTTTAGTTACAAGGCAGTAATCTCTTTTTGAAATGTTTCTGGCTGCTGTAGCTTTGCTCCTCTAAGAGCAATCACCTTCAAGGGAGGGGTGAGTCTCGGTATTTGATAGTCGCTTTTAATATTGGTTAAGTCTTAATGGACTTTGCCAGGATAATGCTTTTAGGTCTACAGGAGGAGTATGCGGACGCCAGGGGCCACCTTTACCCCTGCAGGGCTTTGGGCTGCAGGAAATCCCAGCCCTGGGTCGGTGCGGGGCCACGGCTCAGGTCCTGGGGAAAACGCAGGGAGAGGGTTTTGAAGAGCCAGGCAAGCCCAGGGGCTGGGAGCTGCGCCTCACAGGGCGAAGGGAGAGAGGCGATGCTGCAGCCGCACCTCCCGAGGCAGTCGGCCTTCCTCTCACCGCACTCATCTTCAGCAAGGCTCCGTGGCCGCAGCACCGAGGGCTTGCGCCCCTGCGCCTAAACCTGGGCTGACATCCTCACCCACCCTGCTGCCCCCGCACCGACAAACAGGCAGCTGCTCCCGGGCATGCGAAAATTTTCCTGAGATTTCTGTCTGTTTGCCGTTATTGTCCTGGGCTGGGGCGAGACAGGGGTGCACCGGGATGGCTGTGTGTGACGTGAGGAGACGGAGACTCCTTTACCCTGACCGACAATAACATTTTGGCTTTTCACTCAGACCCCCTCCTTACTTAGGATGTGCCAGGCTTCGTTTGTCGGTGTCTCTTGAATAACCCTCCTCTGAAGCCGAGTGATGAAGAGGCCATCCTTAAGGTGGTTAATGAATGTTAACGAAGGGGTGCCCCTTATTGCTAACTATTATGTTACTGCCTTAGGGTGAAACACTAAAGGAGTATCAACAGGGATGACAGGATGTGAAATTCCTTAAGGGCTCGATATGGAGCCCATGAAAGGCTCTGAATCATCTATAAATTGAGTTAACAAATCCCCCCCCCCCGCCTTCCAAATTTTGATGTTTGTACATCTTGAGAGAAATGTTAAAAGACGTTTTCCAAGGTAGCATACCAAGAATATACAGATACGTACATAAGTCTTCTGCCAGGTTGTCTCTTCAGACTTGTGTAAATGTGTCAATGCTTATATATGAGACACATATATACTACCAATTAAGCTCTCTGTGGATGTACCAAGTCACCTCCAAGAGCAGAGTAAATGGATTAGGTCCACAATGCGCTGGAAATAATTCTGTCTCTGTCTCTCTCAGCAGTATCTGTTAGCCTGAGCACTGCAACAGGCTATTGCAGCTATACCAGTAATTAAGAGCAGGGGTCTGTCTGCATTCCACAGTGCAACCTGCTCCCATTACTGCTCTGAGTTCTCCTAAGAATGAGCTTCGGCATTAAAGCAGGACTAAAATTCAGAAGAAGTTGCACAAAATAATAATATAAAATCCAGCAAAGAATTGCTTACCAAAGAATACCCTTTTCATCAAAGCTTTTCTAACAGTCTCTAGAATACAATAGAAACTCTATTAAGCTTTGTAAGACTTAGTCTGCTGACGTAACTTTGAGATGTTCTTATACTAATCAGGGGATTCTCTATTCTCTTTGTTATATTGTCAGGTTTTGGGGTGGGGGGTTTTTGTGGTTTGTTTCTTTTTTTAATGCAGTTCTCCAGAAGGATGTAGAGTCTAGGCAGGTTATTACAGAATTGAAGCCAGTTTCAATTTGCAGGTCTAGAGGAGCATACCATGCAGTGAAACATTCAGGAATTTAGCCTGAGGGAGGCAGAAATGTAAGTAAACAGGAGCTTGACATTTATGAGCATGCATGCATCTGTATTTCAATCTACATATGCAAAGGTTACTCTGCAGCTGACTGGTTTTGCATCTGAGAATGGAGCAATACTGAAAAAAAAAAGAGTAATTCAGAAGATGACATGACCACTTAAATTCATTTTTAAATTCGTGCCTATTTTTGGAGCTGTAAGACACGGACACCTCAAATGTAAATCACTACCACTTGAACACAGCTCATGAGAAACGTTTCTTAGCAATTGGCTCTGTTTATGTCTCAAAGAGACCGAAAGAAAAAAGAGTGATTTTTGGTTTTCTTTGTGATTATGAGGTTTCTTACTCTACTCATTCACCATGTAATATAGACGAGTTTTCAATCTTTGTGAAAAGATACAGATTTTTCAAGATCATTCTAATCCTCTATGATGTTTGAAAGGCTTCTTCTTATTTACCAAATCTGTTTTGGTGTTATGATTTCAATATAGTCATTACATATTCATAAAAATATTAATAGAATAATTTGTAGTATGTTATTACCTCATGTTTTAGTTCATGCAGAGCTGGTTCTGGGAGGTATTTCCAAAGTAACACTGCTAATTTGTCCTTTCAGTTTGAAGACCTTCGCACGATGTTAGCATATAATGAGGAGCAAAGCATGGGTCTATGTATTTCTATCACATCTCACAATAAAATATGCTGCTTTCCTTCAAAATACCCTAAGGGAGGAGTGTTATTTTCAATCTGCATGTGTATAGGCTTTTACTAGGTACTGACGTCAGGCTGCAACATGGAGCGGAGATGGAGAGGGAGAGAGAGGAGGACCTGCTGACACAATGCATGGGAGAACCAGTCTCGATTTGTACACACAGTCTATGTCTACACATACATATCAAACTAGTGTGAAACAGCCCGCGTCCACAGCACCAGATGCTTTTGGGGGATGCTGCAAAATGGGTCAGCACTACCCAAACTGCTGGCTGTTGTAGGTGGTCTTGATCCATGCTGGCTCCCAGACAGTGCCTGGGGACATTGGACCAGCTGGCCCAGACCAGAACCATACCTGGGACCCTTCTAATAATTTGCCAATTGGGGTGAACAGGACTCAGTGTCTGGAAGGCTCCCTGGCACTGCTTTAATTTGCAGGCAAAACCACACAAATCTGGAAAAAGACACTCTCTTCCCAGTTGTGTTCCAAATCCCAAGTCTTTGTTTATTGTGGCTAATATACTCTGTAATAAAAGTACAATTCTTTGCTCTCTGGAGCAGTCACGAATACCACATCTGAATCTGTCCCAGTGGTATCGGTACCCAAGGCTATCTCTGACCTTGGAAAGTAGCTAAATAACAAGAATGGGAATTGGTAAGAAAGGCATGATGCTGTTACGACTTTGGGGCCAAGCGTGCATCTCTGGAGATGTTGCACCTCATAGTCACTTGCTTTAATGAGCCTTTCTGCTGTTCTCATCATGTAAAGCTGCCTTAAGCTGCTTAAAATGTAGGTGATATTGGGATACTTTTTGGACTTCTTCAAAATGTGCAAAAGTACAATTTCTAATTCTTAAGCCTGGCAGAAGTCTGGCTATTTGAAACTGGCAAGGCAAGACAAAATGCTGTTAATGTCAGTGAGAGCCAGGCTGAATGACTTTACCATTAACTCCCTGGGCACAGACTCAGACCATATTGTGTTTATTTTAAAGTCAAAGAACCCTCATAGGAATCATTAAATAATTTCTTTAAATTGTGGTCTAAACAAAATATCATTTGTTTTACTGCTTCAGGCAATAACTGTTTCCAGGGAAATTACCTTAATGAAAATATTTCCCTTATTTCTCTTATTATTCATACATTTCTCTTAGTATTCACATCCTCCTGTGGATTTGCTGACACTAGCACAGTTATACACAGCTGATTTATGGCCATTTCTTTTGGGATTATTTTGTCAGTTTTATCCCACCTCTTAAATTGCAATGAAACAATAAAAATAAGCAGAAAGTAGCTATTGCACCTACAAATTCAAAGATGACAGCTCATTATGGAAATGATGGCAAAGAGCTGAAATAGCAAAGACTTTCCTATGTCCCAAAGCTGAGTTAACCTGGATGAGAGGATGGGATTATATGCATGTAGGGATCTCTTGCACTTTAACAGCTTTTCCTTGGATAAACCATCAAACATCCACCTATATTTTTACTCCACCCCAGAGAGTGCAACACACACTTTCAGTTTGATGTGATGAAACACCATCTGACAGGCTACCACATGGCCCTAGCATCACCTCAGGTACTTCGACCATTTCAGAACTCTGGGCCAAGTTGGCCTCAGATGCAGGGACTGTTCCTTGGTCTTTCCTTGGTGTAGACGTGTCCAAGGGGGCTCCAGAGGCAGGTGGTCCTGAATCACAGATATTTCCTAGGAAGTAAGAAGAATGCCGTCCACATTTAAATGACACAGTTGTGTTTTAAGCATGTTTTCATTATCATTATAAAAGGTATGGCAATAACACGCTTGGCAGGTTTCTCATCTGCCATAGAAAGTGTAGTTTTAAATGCCAGCATTAGTTGGGCAGCAAGAGCCAGCATTAAAATCTTATGTGGTGGACTAGTCTGGGAACTAGGACTGACCAGTGTGTTCCTGGTGGTGGTGGGGAAGCTCCCTCCAGAAGCTGACTTTCACTTTATAAAAGGCTATAGGCTCCGTATAGCCATGCAGTCACGTACAAAGCTCACACTGAAGCAGAATAGTTCAAATCCAGGTGA
Organism: Haliaeetus leucocephalus; assembly: GCF_000737465.1. NCBI lineage: Eukaryota > Metazoa > Chordata > Aves > Accipitriformes > Accipitridae > Haliaeetus > Haliaeetus leucocephalus. Next base: position 897,238 of record NW_010973231.1, read on the forward strand.
CTGTAGCACACAGTAAACAAAACCAAAGCAAACCTCTGTAGTTAAGTATGACCTAAGGTGCTTCTTCGAGGCAGGCTGCTGGGCTAGTGCTGTCTGTAAGACTGGACCATTTGGCACTTCCAAAGCTTGTCAAACTGTGCTGAAAATACCCAGACACTTTACCATATGCAGTAAGAATCAAAAATAAAACAAGCTGTGGTGTCTAGCGGCTGGTATGTCACAGATAAGTAAAAACAACTGAACTAAAATTGTAACTATTGACATAAGAGACATAATAGCTGCCTTAGGGCAGATGCTGAACGCAGACTGGCATAGTTTTACTGAGGTGAGTGATTTCGTGCTGGGTGATCCCAGCTGATGTGCTGATCCTGAAGCATTACTGATTGAACAGGGGCGGGGTGGCTGCAAGTCACGCAAAATCAAAAGTAGCAACAAGACATCTTGTGGTAACGTGCAGATTCATCAGAAGTGACATATTGCCATAGTTTTCCCTATGGGCTTTCCTGATGCTTCCGTAAAAGACTGGTTTTGTCAGGATTTTCAGTGCAAACAAGACAGCTGTATTGGGAAAATGACATCTGAGCTGCCCACTGGGGCACTGGGTAGCATTTCTGCATCATAAGGTCCCGTTTTGTGAAGATACCTGAGCCTTTACAAACCTGTTTTGGCTTGTATTGCTCTAAATCACGGGCAACACAACTGAGATTAACAGAGCTACAGTGTTGTAAACTGATACAAGCTGATGTCTGCTTAACAGCCAGCATATGGTGGGCAAAAGCAAGCAGAATAATTGCTTTCATTGAATATAGCTTCGAACAATACTAGAAGTATTGGAGCAAACCTGAGCAGCTGAAAGGCAGGCGGCCGGCGATGAGAAAGGGTGCAGGAGTGCCAGCCCTCGGCAGGGCAGAGGTGCCTGTCACCTGCTGACCTGACGTTCACTTCCAACCAGCGAACAAGCCAGGTTAAATCGTGTTCATGGGCAAGCAGCCGGGACAGCTCACACCAGCACAGCGAAGCTGCACGGCATTGGCAGCCAGCGTCCTACACCCCTCGCCTCCAGGTTTCGCTGTTCGCGGCTCAGAGGCCACCCCACAGACCAGAAACCTTTCGCAGCACAGCCAGATCTCTCCCCCAGGACAAAGCGGCTTCCCAGCTGCTCTCGGAGCTTTCAAAGTCATTTCAATCCATTCCGTTCAGCTCTAGATATCTTAACTCTATCCATCCTTACGTCGGTAGGTCTGGCCTCAGTGGTCCCCTCTGTTGCCTGCTCATTCCTGCTGCCAGAATGAACCTCGCTGCTCCCCTCAACTCCTCGTTTCTGTACAAACCAGAATGCTGGAGTAATTTGGGTTAATAATATTCATGCAAAAAAACACACTTGGTGTCTGTTGTTTTCAGCCAATATGATTTCCCTTGTGTAATTCACGTTGCAGCCTCACAAACATGTGGACTGCCTTAATTGGAAGGAGACCAAATTACTCCATAGTAGCAGAGCTGAATGGTCAGCGATGAGGACCTCTTCAGATGGGACACAGGACCTCAGGAAAAATGGAAGTATATCCATCATTCTGCATGCTTTTGCAATTGAAGAGGAAAATTCTCACTTCTGTTTTCCCATTGGTGTCACTTCAGCATCAGATAATTATCCTTGACTGCTGTTCATGATAGGTTGGAAAGAAAATTAAGGTTTTCACAGGCAGAATGTCTCCCACTTATAAAATTTAACATCTGGCTTTCCAGTCATTTCATACATCTTATGTGTCTAGAGATATGTATACTCATGCATATATAGACACAAATATATGTATATACATGCATATATATGCACACATACTCATATACATAGAAGTCTAGCAGTAGCCAGAGATACTTATCATACATATGGAATCCCCTGTTCAGTCCCATTGTCTGTGAAATATTCTTGATTTTTTTCCCCTTTCAAACACCTTGAAAAGAACTTATTCTTCCTTTGGGCAGTATTAGCACTGTAAGTTAATTCTGTATCCTTCTTCCTCCAGATATTTTGGCTCATCTGCTTAGAATGAGAAAGTAAATGTCACTATAATTAACATTTTTAAAATTCAAATAACTTTACCACCAATTAAGAAAATACCGAACAATTGACACGTGAGGGCAAGACCAGGTAACACGAAGTAGCAAACTATCAGATTGCCCCAGTCCTCTCCCAGTTTATTGACCTTTCCAGCTGCTTCCCTCTGACTTTTTCTCTCAGCAGTGAAGCGGTACCCATATTGCTTGTGCTTAGGTAGCCCTGCAGAAGCTTTTTGTAGTCTCAGCATCCTTGCTGCACTTACTCAGCGTTGCTTCAGTGAATTGAATTGTTACACTGATTATTCTGTACAGAAAAAATCCCACAAGCCCCACAGGAAGAATGGATAAGGCAATTTATTTGGGTTTTTTTTGGAACAGACTGGTAGATTCTGTCACTAAAAAAAATCTGCTGACCTCTAATAACACTATAAAATTAACAACTTCTTTTCCCCCGAGTGCCTTTAAATTATTAGTTTGTGGGGTTTTGACATTCATTTACACTTTCAGTGCTGTCACCGGCTGACTCTTCATTTCCAGGTGCTCAGGTGACTTCACTGGTGATTGCAGCAGTCACAGACACTGCAGCTGCACAGACAATTGCAGCATTCACTGGTTCTGCTCGCTACAGCCTGTTTGCATGTCCTGTCAAAATCAGGAGTATCAGCATGCAACTTCTGGTCCAGAGAAGGAGAGCTTTTCCACTAGACTATGTAGCCCGCTGCTCCAACAGCTGGAGAAACAGAGGCTATTAGAGAGACATGAACTCTTCTGGTTCTATCAATTTTTTACCAATGTCACACATAAAAGCCTGATAAATCTAAAACTAGATAAAAATCCCAGATATGCAAAGCTATTTCTGCTCTCTCATTTATGGGGGGGTGTGGGTGGGTTGATTTTTTAAAAAAGTCTGATGACAATAATAAAGTGATACTTTGGTAATATTTATATGACTTATACCTAACCCGAGTTGTACACAAGTATTCATTTTGAAGTCCACCAGGACACTGAGATATTCTGATGAGAGAAACTCATCATTCAGATTACTTCAGTCCAGCTGGAATTGCTGAATCAAGACTATTTTAAACTAACCCACATACCAACTATTTTTTTTGAAGAATAAGACTATCAGTAGCCACTGTTAGCTGCACTTAGAGGTTTACCAGATAAAGAAAACTATATGCACAAATGTATATGGCACAATTTGATAATGGGGAGTGATTTTATCTCACACTCACAGCTAGTGTCTGATAAGATGTTGTGGTTCAAAGGAAATGTGTTCTGCTTATACAAGGCCCATTTTTGCGCAGATAAAATGAGCCACGTAGCTAAAGTATAAATTCTAAATAAAATGCCTGTACATTTTCATCATATCAGACTAGGCAGGGTGAACAGCTTCTGAGGCCGACAATAGCATTTGTTTTATTACTAGTCGTCTGTAGCACTGATGACAACATTCAGTAGTATTTTAGATAAGTGACAGCAAATATCTGGTGGCAAGCTGTCAATTAAAGAGTGTGCTGCATTTAGATGTTTGCTGTGAAAGGTGGTTTTGACTTTTCTTCCTTTGAAATGTATTATATCATACAAAGTCTGCTGAATAGGACATATGTTAAAATTTAAAACCATTGGTGAGATACTGATCAAGAAAAGAGGTTATATTTTAAATAAATAGCTGTAGTTTCAATTTAATCTGAGAACACCGAATGTTGATGTTAAAGCTGTAATTATTTCATTCATGAGAGGATCCAAAGTCATGAACATATAAATCTTTCACCATTTAAACAGAGCAACTTGTCTCCCTTTAAATTGCTTGTAAATTGAAAAAAACCACCACCCACCCATTAGTGTCTGACAAAGAGGAAAGGATTCTCAAAATAGGGGAAAATGGTAGAATTAAAAGACCAAAATTTCTCATCATGGTCCTTGGAATTGCCTTTCTGAATCTGACAAATGGACTGTTTAGGTCTGCATAAATGGACTGGTAGGTCTGAATACTTTATGGTCAAGATATATTCAACAATAATGCTGAATGCTTTGGAGAAGCAGAGCTGATACTGGCAGTGGCCAGATAGTCTGTAAGGGAAGGTTCTTCAGGGAGTTAGCATTTGCCATATGTCCTCAAACATGAAGAAAAATGTCCTCTATAAATGTGTCCTATCAAATGTAATCACAGATGTTCTCATTATGTGGAACTGACACTTCTGCGAATTGCTAAATTCTTGTTCTCAGCATCATCCCGTGGCAGTGAATTTCATGTGCTGCACACTATGTGATAAGTATTTCCCTTTAGCCTTTCCATTTCATCTAATGTTGCCTTGTTCATGTCTTCTGAGAAAGGGCAAATGAGTCCTTTGAATTACCTTCTCTGGATCATTCTTTACAATAGGCAGAAGTGGTACAGCTTCCTATTATTGAGTTTGGTATTTCCTATTACAATACACTGTTTTCAGTTGCTTCTAACTTTGTCAGACATGAGCGCTTCAGGCTGAGAATGTCAGTGCCACATGCCTGCCTTGAGCTGAATTTCTTTTGAAGGTTTCAGGCAAAGTAAATTAGCCACTTCTGAGAATGAAGAAAACAACTGGGGGGGGACGGGGACGGCAGAAGTGAGCAGCTGGGGTTTGGGGTTAAGAAAAACCCCATGATCTCATTTTGAGAGAGAGCTAAAACCCAGGCCCTCTGGCTCAGGATCTTGGGACCTGTGGGCTTTCCATCAGAAATGTACCTACTGCCATGGTGGGGAAACCTGTGCAGATCTAGCTACGACCTCGGTCGGAGGAATTTCCACTCTCTCCACCTTCAGTAAAGTTCAGAGCTTATTGGGTCCCTCTCCTTTGAGCACCCACCCTGTGACGGCCGGTCTGTGCTGCCGAGTGTCCAGGTCTCTGGGTCTCCTTCCCTGCGGAGCGACAGAGGCGTTCACCCCCTCGTGGCTCCTCGTTCAGCCTGGGCAGAGGCAGGGCTGGGGAACGTCCGCATGGGGACACACAGGCTGGAATGGGGAGAAGGGAGGAGAAAGTCAGGTCAGGGAGAAACTGGAACTAACTGGGTGAGGAGACTGGGCATTGGGAGGAATCGGACTCGCCCACAGCATGGGAGAGGGCTGAAGACTTCAGCTGCACCCACCT
>NW_010973231.1:908034-945260 GCF_000737465.1 Haliaeetus leucocephalus
AAGAAAAACATTTAGACTTTAGCCTTACTACACATAAAGCCTAGAATTACATTTACTTTGCTATACGGAATTAGGCTAGGCAATAAATCCAAACTGTTATGGATTATGAATTTAGAAATGACATGTATTTTTTTTTTTATATATACATATGTATACATATACTGACACAGCCACAGAGTCATACATCACTTGAATATTGGTAAGGCTCAATGGGAAATTTTGTGACTGTGAAAAGCAAATGTATCTTGGGAATTTTTTTGTATGAGCTGAAGGACTGATGTTACATGTGTGGAATGCTGATTAAAATGCAGAATTGAAAGAAAAAAATTACAGCAACCGATCTGTATAGTTTAACAGCAATATAATGCACCAATAAGCAAAAGACTCCTGATGTGTTGAGAGATATGTAACTGCATACATCAAAGGAAATGGCTGAAAGTATGATTGTGTGATAACCCACATGAAAAGTGGTGCTTATGAGCAGAAGAAATATCTTCTCTGTATCAAGGAGGTGCTCAGCCAGAACTTGCGTAGACCCAACCAAAACTGACACAGTTAAAAATACTTGCCTAGATAACAAAATGCATAACTATATCATTTAACATTTATCACTGCTTTGGAGGTTGACTTTATTACTTATAATAAAATGTCATGTTTTATAAATCTCAGAATCTGTTTGCAGTTCTGCTTTTTATCCTTTATTTTCTCTTCTTTTGAACAAAGCCTTTGAACAAATTGAAGTAGGGCTATCGGGCAGGGGAAGGGAGGCCTTCTCTGATCTGGTAACCTTAATTAGTGGCTAATTCATTGAACAAAACAGGCAACAAAATCACAACTTTATATGCAACATATAAGCATCAGAAATTAGTGAATTTCCAATTATTGCCTTAATATTTTGCATTTAAAACTGTAAATATTTGTCTCAGTGGAGGCCATTTATTTTACACTCACAAAAGGGACAGTTGCGAAAGGGATCGGTTTTCAGATTGTGGTCCTCAGGTGAGTGTTATGTTGTGATTTGTGACAGCAGCTAAGTGGAGGGTGTGAAAGGGGCTGGAAAGGGGACGGCACGAGGGCACCAGCAGGACTGATGGGCGCTTTCCTTGCGGGAGACTGGCCCCCTTCCCAGGGAGCTAAATCACAGTCAGGCGGCAGCTTGGGACTTGTAAGAAACCTTTAATTGCTGCTTGATCAGCTGCAACAGGAGAGATGAATCTAGCTCTCGGTGTCTTAATGATGGCAAGATTTCTGTGGGCAGCAAATCATGTCATCCTGCTCTGGAGTCTGTTCCGCTGCATTGGAAAGGTGCTGTAAGAACAGTCCCTCAAATCTAATGGAAAGCAGATTTATATTGGGGTCCCTGAAATGATGCTCTTTCCTAGGTGAGGAAGTCCATTGTCAAGGAATAAATCACAACAGTGTTTTATGCTATCTCGTAATGATAACCTTAATTCAACTCTGAACTACTCAGCCTCAGATTAATAGCATAGAATATAAAAAATGGTTATGACAGAGGGTTAAATAAACATATTTTCTTTTCCGACTGCAGCTGGAAGGATGATTCATAGGGGGAATGAAGCGGTGGTGAGAACTGACACCAATGTTATTGGGCATGCATCTATGCTTTTCTCATTTCTGAAGATGGACCCAGCTGAGACTTGCCACGTCCTCCAGATCTGACTTAATGACCATCCTTTCATATCACAGGACTTTCAGGAATATTTGAAATTCTGGTTTGGAATAAACAACTTTGAAATATGAAATGATAAATATTAGGAGTAATTTTTTTCCCACTCATCCAGTTACATTTGATTCCTAATAAGAGCACTGCTAACATCAAATACTTTTAAGTGGTGACTAAATTTCCTCCAGATCAGGAGACTTTTAAAAACAAATTTAGTTTTCTTTCCTTCCTGCTCTCTAGTATCCTTCAGACACACTCAATCTTTCAGGCCTTTTCCAACAGCTATGAATCTTGAAATCTTTTTTTGGTACTGAAAGCTGAGATTCTCACACAGGAACTAGTGGCCAAGAGCTGGGCATCTAAGAGGAACACCGAGTCTCACACAATCAACTTAGGATAAAATCATAAACTGGAAGTATTGCATGCCCAGATTTTCCACTTCTTGTTCTCTACAGATTTGGGTCCACCTAGATCTCTGGAGCTCTTGGGCTATGTTTATTCTGGTAAAGTAAATACATACACATATATATATAATCAAAATAAAATAATATCTAGCAAAGTAACTATCAAAACCCAGATAATTTATAAATTGTAAGAGCAGTTTCTGTTGTGCTTTTGCCCTGAGCCACCTAGCACTCCCCAAACAATTCCCAGGCATGGTTTGAGAGTCAGGACTAGACATTCCCAAAAAGCAGTTGTGATGTAGCCACCTTGCCTGAAAGGGGGAAAAGATTTTTGTAGTTTTGTGCCCCTTGGCCTAAATGCCAGAAGGTGGTCCCAGGAACATTTTACTTATGATTACAGAGGCAGCCTCAGATTCGAATGGCAGAAGAGCAGTTCCTATATGTCTGACCTTGAAGTAATTTAGCTGTCATGTTTCACTGCTTACAAATGGGGTTTACATTCATGTTTTTCTGTTCTTAAAGAAAGACTTCTGGGACTGGTCTTCCACGCAGAGTGCAAAATAGCAGATTTTACTTCCCCCGTAGTATTTCTGTGGGTGACAGGCTATCTATGTGCACGTTAGCAAGCAGAGCAGAGCAATCAGATCTTCAAGTCTGTGGAGTGAAACAGCTGGTGCTAGTGAGGACCCGACACCCACACTACACATTTTTCTGTGGTTTTTCTTATGAGTAGCTCTGCTCTAGCCCCCAAATAGCCACTAGTGCTTGAAGCATATTAGATATACCTCCTGGATGACAACCTTTGATTTAATTTCATTTGAAATTAATTTAGTTCACACGCTCCAAGGTGCGCCCCACAATGCAAACCAAACATAAAGTAGGGATGATCATGAGATTTGTTTCAAAAGTGCATGCCTGTTTTCAATTAAAACACTAATGTAGCTATACCCTGAAACAGATTGTTAAAAGAAATGATAGCAACCCTCACAGTTGTCCTTCCAGCCCTCCCCCAGGGCTCCCTGTCTGAGCCGCTCTTTACAACTCTGAGGCTGAATGAGTGTCTTGACACCTGAGTAAATACCTTACCTCCTGAACCACATTATCATACTACGCTAACATATATGTCATTTCAGCCAAATGTTGCAATGAAAAGGCACACAGGCATTTTAGTACTGGGTGCAGACAATAACTGGTCTGAGTCTTCCCAACCCTGTCTGGTGGTCGTATTCTGGCACGTTCCTCAGCACCATCTCCAGTGGTGCTGGACGTGCAGTCAGCACGGGCTGTTCCCACGGCCTCCTCCTACCTTTGCCCCGTCCCCAGCACTGGCTCTGGGCCACCGGCAGTAGCACCACATGGTGCACATGTTCACCATCACCATGTCAGTGTAAGAAATGAGGAGAAACACAGTGTGAAGTAAATTTTGCAGCTGACAGCTCACACCATAGCCAAGGTGCATTGCTTGCCCCAGACCCTACTGCAGCTTCTGGGGTGAGGTCTGACGTTCCTGAAGTAGTCTGAAGGTGATGCAGATGCCTTCCTGTCACTGTGAAAATATATCTATTTCTGTCATGCCCCAATTGTTATTTTCCTCCCCTGTGAGAATAAACTTTAACCAAAACAGAGGTTTAACCAACGATCACTGATGTTATTATTCTTGCAGTTCACCTGGGACTTCTTTAGATATATTATGGAGCTTCCAGATTATGTCCTTAATAACTGATGGGTCCATACGTGCATCCAGATGCAGACATTGCTCATCACTGCTTGTGACAGCTAGTTGCCCATCCCTGCCTTATGGCTTTTTGGATTGTCCTCTGGCTTTATTCTTGGCTCCCCTGGGATTAAAAATACTTAACTAAAAGAGCAAGCTAGTTCAAGACTGATGCCCTTAATATTTAATGCTCTTTGTGAACCCTCTTATTTTTATGTAAGACAAAGTACACAGAGAGAAGAAAGTGACCAAGCATAAATCCAGGAGAACGGGAGTGAGAATGGGCAAAGAATAAGAGAATGGGAACAGCTCTTTTTCAAAGAGAAGGAAGAGAGGCCATAGGGAAGGCATGAAGCACACAAAGGTGAAAAAAGCAAACAAGAAGAGACAGAAGGAACCAGGAACAGGACAGCAGGGTCAGGATTATATAAGTGAAGATGGGGAATAAAAAGTGTCAGCAGTTTTTAGGAGTGAATGTTTAATATGTGGTTCTGCTGCCTGTGCTGCTCTGCTCCTGCCCAGGAGGCAGCTTGTTTCAGTGACCTCTTCTGAGGACCCTCATCCACAACGACCACCTCCTAAATTCTTCCAGCACATTCGCTGCGTGTGCAGGTGTTCACCATGACCACAGTAATCTCAGCACTGTAATACGGAGAAACCTTGGTTCTTAGTGTCCCTTAGAAATAAATTTGATTTTTTTATTAAATTCTTCTTTTATATTTTATATTTACTAAAATAAAACCTGGGGACTTGTGTCCATTAGTATCTGTGCTTAATTTCCAGGTTGCATTTAGCTAATTATTGCTTTTTTTTTCCCTTGAAAGATCTTACACAATTTTAATTTTTTTTTTTGTTTTTAAATCAGTGTTTATTTTCAGCATTTACTAAGTGACAGATAACACGAAATATTGCTTTAGGACAGATTAATACATAGCAGCTTCTTATGAAAACTGGGTGATAAATGACACCATGCATAAGTGAAAGATGAGCTGACAAATCTCAAAATGACAGCATTTCTCTTTAATGTCTTTGCCACAGCCTGCTCGCACATCCTTCTTTGAACACAGCTTGGGATCAGACTATCTATTTCTCTTTTCAAGTTGAAACCAGAGGTCCATTGAGATGATATATATTCTGCTTACATGAAAAAGCATTTGTGATTATGATGCATTCAGCTGGGATCTCTTTCTGCAACACCAAGACTATTCTCGCTTCCAGGAAGACTTATTTGAAAGTTAAATAGCAATAAAGTGAAATCGTGATGCAGTCTGGGAACTGTAATAGAGTTCTTTCTTGTGCCTTTTAAAAATATATATATTCAAACTTGTGGAAACAATATCATTTAAAGTAATCTTTCTATAATGACTAGAAGGGAATGGCTTGCAAAAGAAATTCGGTAGTTTCACACAATCAAGGCTCAGCTGGGCTCATTTCAAAGCTCGGGATGGGTATTTGCTAAACAGAAGACAGATTTGTTGCGGTGCCTGCAAAACAGGAGAGTGTAAGGGGACATTTCTGCCATTTGCATTTCTCGCTGGCTCTCCTGCCGTGTGGCACTATGGGCACCAACCTCACCGACAAGGGCAGGTTTGGGAGCACCCAGCTCGTGCCAGGCGTTGGGGATGGCTTCGGAAACCAGAGCCTCCCTTCCCTTCCAGAGAACGGGGCACAAAGCAGCGTGGGGCACCCTGAGCAATTTTGAGCCCGCTGGCTCGGAAGGTCCGGGTCCCATGGGCTTGGAGACCCTTGGGTGAAGGTGGCTCCTGGGCATCTCTGCTGTGGTGGGCAGGCAGGGGCAGCTGGCAGGGACTGGGGCTGTAACTGAGCAGCCCCGTCCGTGCTGGTGCACAGGCAGAGGCAAGCTTGCTGCCTGTATTTGTAGCTAGAGCTGTGCTGATAACACACCAGTGTTTTGGCTACTGCTGAGCAGTGCTCACACAGCATGGAGGCTGCCTCTCCAGCCCTGCTTCCCAGGAAGCCGCTGGGCATCACCTGCTGGTGGGAAGTAGAGAACAAATATTTTTTCTTGCTTTGCTTCTGCCTGTGGCCTTTGGTTTTTTTCCTTAAACTACCTTTATCTCAACCCATGAGTTTTTCTTCTTATTTTCTCCCCCTGTCCTGTTCAGAAGGGGGAGTGATAGAGAGGCTTGGTGGGCATCTGGTGGCCAGCCAAGGTCAACCCAACACACTGTCTCTCCTCCCCTCTCCTCTTCCTCTCGTGGAAGACTCTGATCACTGACAGAGAAAGTCAAAGCAAACTAAAAATGGTAAAATCTTTAGGCAGTTCCCTGCTGTGCTTCCAAGATGCTCACACTTGTGGTTAGGGATGGGAGACATGGGCATGTTTAACTCACAAAAGCCATGACTCTGGCCAGACCATAGGGCTGTGAAGAGGCTGGGAGAACCCTGCTCGTCATCATGACCATGTGGCTTCATTCATTTTAGGAGAGCAGGCCCTGTTCCCAGGCCCAATCTAAAAGCCAGGCTCTTCTCAACATATCTCGTCCATTACATTCAGGTTTCCTTCATCAAGAAGTTAAGGCAAACATGGAGGAAATACAGTATTCAGACTTCCATGCCCTATATGTTCCAGGCAGAGCCGTTAAAGATACTACACAAATTAAATCAGTGTATTTGGAAAGGAAAAATAGTCTTTATCTGTTCTTTTAGGAGATCTAAAGGTCTAGAGTATGTTGTCTAGGCAAGTAGCTAGTGACTGCCAGGTCCATATACCTTACCCTAAAGATCCTTCTTTTGTCACAGATGTCTCTTGAGATGGCAGATTAGCACAAAGGGTCCGGAAAAAAAAAGTTCTGGAAGATATCAGTAATGGCCCTTTGAGCCACTGTTTTTCTTTGGACTGTTGGAGATCAGATAATCAGGCCCTAATATATGACAATGGATCAAGGCATAAATTTACCTTTAATTTCACGATCAATATGTGTGATGGTAAGAATAGAGTCTGTGGACCTCAACAAAGTATTAAACATGAGTAAAAGGTTTTACTAAATCCTGAAAGGCAGTATTAAGGATTTCACCTATGCTAACCATTGAACTGGGAAAACCATCATCACCCACCACTCTTTTCATTGTCAGAAAAGTTCCTCGGGGATCTTCTCATGCAGAAGAGAAAGTGAATAAAACCAGCAATGGCGGCATGGGAAACATCACCAAAGAATTGTGGAGGGTGCTTTTTCTTGACATGGTGTAGGTAAAGCGAGGACCATTGCACAGACCAAAAAAAAAAAAAATCTGTACCAGTCCCAGTCTTGTTGCTACTGTCCAGTTGGGTCACAAGCTGGCACCAGCAGCCAAGTCTGTTGTGGATGTTCTGAAGGTTTGACCCAGTGATCTATGAGCGGTATTAATTGGGTGAGAAAACAAATGTCACCCATCTAGTGAAACTGGAGAGCTAGAGAAACTTGCTTCCTTGTGCAAGCCAGAATTCAGGCTGTCAGTAGCTTTTCTGGGTATATCTCAGGCTCCTCAGAAAAAGGATTAACCTTATTTTTCCTCATGCTCAGTGAATGGGAAGAGGTGATTGGTTTTGCAATGTGGTCATGGTGTCCCATCCAAATGTACTAACAGTAGTCCATTTAGTCCAGCATATGAAGACAGATGCAGGAACAGCGTACCTTACTTATCCTTATTCAAGGAACAACTGCTGGGAAGAAAGGAAGAAAAGGCAGAAACCAGGAATCATTGTGGAGGGGTCAGTGAAGGAGGAGAGTACATTGACAGCCCAGAGCAGGGCCCCCAGTGTGGGGGAGCTCTATTAGAGAAGTGCTGCTACCCCAAGGGACTGTCCCAGCATGGGGATGCTCTCAGAAGAGAAAAGCAAAAAGGCAGGGTTAAAGGATTGCTATTCTGTGAGTATTTTGTAACTGCAGCCCCAGCCTGGTCTTTTATTTGAGAGTGTCACTCATAACTGCAGCACTCGGGAAACCTGCTGTGTAGGAAAGGTCTAATTAACACTGAATCACCTGTCCCCTGCTCACTGCCACCCCACCGGTACGGGGAGCGGGCAACAATAAACAGCTCAGCGTAGGTGGCTCTCTTTTATTAGCTAACTGGAGGCTACTGAAAGGAAAAAAAAAAAAAAAAAAAAAGTCTGCCCCAGCTGAGAATTAAGCCAGAAACATCGACTGAATATGAGGTTGGAAAATAGCAGTACTGCCATTGTTAAGAGAGCAAATACCAGTTTGTTCCAGTGCTGGAGAAGTGCAGACAAACTCTCATTGTTCTCTTCCAGCTGAGTCACCACTTTCATTGCTGGGTGTTAAATGAATCATTCCTCTCATTTTCCACTTTGTTATAAGTTGGGGTTGTGTTTTCAACCCTTTTTTAACCCATGTAGAGGAATGCTGATGAGCATGAGCTGGTCTGTTTGCAGAAATTATACCCCCAACCCCAGCAGTCCCATGGGAATCATGTCAGAGATGTGTCTGGGGGAACACGGAGGGTACAAGCTGGTGAGGGTACAAGCAAAGAGCACCTGGTTAGAAGCACCGCATGGGTAGGGAGAAGGCAACTGCAGGGAAAGAAAGGCAAGTTTATGTCCACTTTGTGACCACGAAGAGCAGCGCAGCCATTCTGGGGCAAATCTCCTGATGGTGACCACTTATGGTTCAGTCCTCACAGCAGTTTTGGTCCACACGGACTAGATTGGTGCCTCTGCACCAGGCAGGCATCAGCGGAGCTCCAGCCCCTAACGGGAAGGCGGCAGTCTGAATCAAAGACTGGTCCCAGCTCCGACCTGCGTGTGGGGTGGGGGTCAGGATCAGGGCTTTCGTAGAATGGGCCAAAGTTGATCCATCAGACTGATGATGGAGTAGATGTCAGGGCCTCAGCACCAATGCCTCAATTTACGGATTCACTATTGCTCTTACCTTCTTGTTAATGTGAACATAAGCAAAAATGTTAAATTTTACCTTAAAAAAAGAGAAATATTGTTTGGTTGTAGAAAATAGGTATTACTATCACAAATGAGGGCCAGAAAAGCCACTTACTATTACTGGGTTTGTCTAACGCTGGTCAAGATCATGAACTATTTCCATCCAAAATTACTATTGCACATTGCTATTTTCCTCCCACTTTAAGAAAGGATCTCAGCAGAATATTTCACCATAATTTTCAGCTACAGAAGCAGAGACTTCTTCAGTGCAGTGACAGAGCTAAAGGGACCCTCACTCATGCTTTTTTGCAGAACTTTGAGGTAATTGATCCTGGCAAACAGAGCACAAGATATCTCCGAAAGCAAAATTAGGAGGTGTAATTCTGGTCACCTTTGCAGGTACAACTGCCATCATGAGTCTTTGTCAGGAGGTCAGAAAGGCTGTTTTAAACTTGATGGGAACTCCTTAGTGTGTGAAAGTGATGGAACGTTCACTGGCTGAAATTCAGTTGTTTTTCTGATTTGTGGAAAGAAAAATTCTCCCAGAGGTGGGAGAAAGCCAGAGCTACAGGAGTATCACATCACTGTTTATGAAATTAAAGGCTGCACAACATGCTCTCTTATGGGGCAATAATGAAATGTGCGCATTTCCTCCATCTGTGAGCTTCGCACTTGCCTGCAGCGACAGAACTGCAGACCCACCAGTAGGCATCTTTACCCACTGCACAGCCCAGCAGATGTAAAGTTTCTGTTTCCCTCCTGTTGTTGCTCTGGGAGACCGAGAAATGTAAGGAAGGGAAAAAGGCAGTGGCCACAAGCAGTAAGTGCCATATATCTAACCCGACCTAATGGGATGAGAGCAGCTGTGCCCCAATGGGGCATGCCTGCAGCGGGATGCTCAGCTTCAAAGTGCGTGCAAAAAAGAAGAGTTCCTTGGTTTGCCTGTCCTACCTGAAATTGCGAGTATTTCTAATGGGACCCATCGGGTAATAACAATTACTTCCGTCAAGATGTGCCTCATTTCCACTGCTTTGAAGAACAGAATCAGGCTAATTAATTAAAAGAGTTTGGGTCATGAACAAGCCAGAGGACATACAATTCGCTGATTAAATTGACTCAAGACACGGCTGCTCGATGAGCTAAAATAATAGTATGAACCTCAGGGCTGTTTTTAAGAATTGCTATAATTTCCTTAACTGCACGAGCTTCAGTAAAGTACTCCTCACGCTCTTTCTGTGAAAGT
This sequence comes from Haliaeetus leucocephalus, assembly GCF_000737465.1. NCBI lineage: Eukaryota > Metazoa > Chordata > Aves > Accipitriformes > Accipitridae > Haliaeetus > Haliaeetus leucocephalus. The sequence goes on from NW_010973231.1 coordinate 917,974, forward strand.
AGCATTACCTTCAGCTTACCCGAAAGAAACGCTCTCACTTCAAGTGAACTTGAGTGTTGAGTACCCACAGAAATTAGAGCCCTGAAGGACCCATAATTGAGGTACTTTTAAAAGATTGTTTTGGTTATCTGTTTTCTGGTAAAACAGAGACGAGAATTACTCTTAAATATTGAAGTTACACTTTTTGCATTCAGATATTTTCAAAATCTCACTAAAAGAAAATTTTATCATGAGCCAAATACCATCTCTACGAATTTATAGACCATTTGTAAATGGCTTGCTCACACCCCAACCATAGTTTAACAAGACCTGAATCAGGTGTCGGTGTAGCAGCATTATTTGAAATAATTAAGCTGAATGTTTACTGCTAAATTAATTTCCTAATAAAGCAGTCCTCTTTTGTGCATTTTCTGTAAGAAAATTATGTGAAAGAGTAGGTCATAGATATGTTCTTTATGTTAATAAAAAAAGAGCTTTTTAAATTAACTAACGTTGCAAGTAATTAGACCGCTAGAAGTTTGGTTCTCTATCTTGAAAGAGTATATTATCTGAATTTTCACAGTGGTGCTGTGTCAGAAAGATAGCATTTTCACTTTAGCAGCTAAGTGACATGAATTAACATATCTTCAAAAATCAATCCACACAACCCATATCACACTCAACTGCTCACCTCAGATAGAACTGCCAAAGGCTAGAGAAGGACAACAAAGATGATCAAAGTTACAGACCAGCTTTTATATGAGGAGGAACCAAGTCAGTTAGGAGTCTTCCATGTCCAAAAGGGGTCACTGAAGTGGGTGTAGCAGGTTTTTTACAGAAACATGAGTAACACTGAGATTGTGACTAGGCAGTGACTATACACTGTTCCCTAGCATAAAAAGAAAGAAGCATCAAAATAACTCAGTGGGATCCTGATTCAGAATAAGTAAAAGGAAATTCTTCTTCACACATTGTGTAATTATACTACCACGCTCACTGCCTTACAACATTGTGGATGCTAAAAGTTTAAGTGGGTTGAAAACACAGTGAGACAAACTAATGGAAGCAAAATCCATTAAGGGCTGTTAAATACAAAGATACTGCTCATGGTTTAGGAGTGTCTGAACCACAAACTTCTGGAGACTGAAGAACACATCAGGGGAGTACTGCTACACACTTGGCCTGTCCTTATAGTCTTTTCTAGGCATGCACGTATAGCCACTGTCAGAGGCAGGGTTTGGAGGTAGCTCAACCTTTGGTCAGCACAGCTATTCTCAGATTTCATAGTCTGTTGGAGTCAGGACCTCTTACTAACACTACCTGCATATGAGTAACATCTGATACTGTAGGTCTTACACTTTTGCCGCTGTGGAGCTCCTGGTCTTTGATCCAGGCTGATACAGCAAGAAAATGTGATGATGGAATAGAAGGCAGCACCTCACAAAATGACCCAGCAATTCAAAATACATTGAGGATCTCTATGTGCCTTACAACTGCTGCTGGGTGTGAGCGATCTCAGGGAGGACCGAGGAAGTGGGAGGGCAAAGGGAGGGAGTTTGAAGCTGCGATGAGAAAGAAGCCTTCTTGCCTCTCCTACTGCATAGCTTAGAGACTTGAACAGCTTTTGAGATGAATCATGTAATGGAGGCTGCAACAATCTATGTTGGAAAATCACCATATTTCTAGCCTAGATTTTTGGTAGGGTACTAAAGCACTGCACCATACTGTTGTCTTGGTCTTCTAGAGTAAACTCTTAACTAACTAGAGCAGCCATAATTCCTTGAATCTGTATTAGATCCAGAACTTGGATTTCCAAGTTGCCTTTTTCACATGCCACTAAAGCCATAATGTATATTTCATGTCTTAATACATGAAGTTAAACAAGTTATAAACATAAAGCCCTGTTCTTGTCTTGTGGCCAGCTGTCCTCTCCCAAGTCTTAAAAGAGAGAGCTCTTTACAAAACACTATATATGTAGAACAGATATGTTTAATTGCCTACTCAGCAGTTTTTGTTTTTCTGCATCTGTAGATTCCGAGGTACTTTAGAGAGGAAGCATTAATACTGTCCATTTACTAAGGAGATCACCAGGTGTCACAGCAGATAAGCTGACTGCCCCCAAGGCTTCCTGACATGCTCGTGGCTTGGATTCCTTGTGTCCTACAAAATCTGTCAGACCCCGTGAATTACTTCTGGCAAATGCCTGGGTATGAGCATCTGGCCCTAGGTGTTTCACTGCAAGACATCCCAGTGATGCTGCTCTGCCTAAGATATTTAGGACTGTATATTCACATCGGAAGCCACACTGCTTATGCGTAGCCAAAGATGAAAGCTGGTGTGACTCTCTGAGGCAGCGCTCTGCGCCTGGTACAAAATGACAGCCCCCAAGGGAAAAGCATACACGGGGCCTTAACGTCATTTTCGACACAGCACGCTACAGTTTCCCATGCAGTGCTTACAGGGCTTTCCAGGATATTTCATTAGAGGGAGTGATCCCTGAGAAGCACACGCTATGCTGTTCTCGTTGGAGAGGTCTGACAAAGACTGCGGTGATTGCTGTAAGGAGACATCCCTGACCCGCAGGACGGCACTCTGACCCTGTCCGGAGCGTGACAGATGGGAGACGGCTCTCACTGAAGTCTTTTGTGGACAGCGAGTAATACCTCGCCAGCCTGGATTGCTCACTGTTTTCTGTTAATACCGTGATTTCCGAAGGAAATTCAATTGTGCAGCTGCATAGTTTGTTGCCCCCGCCACCCTCCTCTCTCCCATTCCCTCTCCAGTACCTACCGAACTCGCTCAGCAGGAGTGAAGTTTAGAAGAGTGGGAGCCTCAAGGACACAAAGTGCTTCTGGAAAACCCGCAGCCACGTAGCGGGAAAATCAGATTTGCATCCCCCTTGACAGCACACAGCCTGAACCCGTGCTGCATGGCACCAACCTACCGACCCGCTGCTGGGGCTCCAGTCCCTCCGGACCGGTCCCAGTGCTGCTGCCTCCTCCTCAGTGTGGGCATCCTACAGGGAGGGGAGAGCTAAGGGGGTAACGCTGCTGCAAGACGAGCGAAAGCAGGGGGGCTCTGCTGCTCATCTGAAACAAGTGTTTTACGCCGTGGAGCTTTTGTTCTAGATGGCTATGGCTGAGCGCCGCTGCAACTGCTCGCTGGCCTGCCGCTGACATGAGCCACCGTGCTGCTTTACTCAGTCCTGTTGAAATTTAGGATCTCAGGCCAAACTGCTGCTCAGGAGGGAAAACGGCTGGCCCAAGAAAGGTGACAATGCAGCATCCTAGAGATCTGCTCAGGGGGAGGAGGTCAACACAGACTTTGTGGCACCCCTACGTTTAGCTGACAGCGAGGGGAGGAAGGGGACCTGGGCTGCCTCACGAATGACACCTCCACCAGCTGCCAGTGACCAGGCATGGCGCGATCCATACTGGCGCGATCCATACCATACCAGGCAGGGCTCAACAGGGTACAAACAGCACTGAGCTGTCGTGGGCAGACCTGGCGTGTTGGTGGTGTCAGCCGATGAGAAGCCCGAGAGGGGATGTGATAGGGGTCCGCAAAAACATCAAGGTGATGAATGAGGTGAATGCAGGAACCCTGCATTCCTATAAGAAGAGGTCGCTTAGGAAATGAGTAGACCAGCCTGAGGGGGACAACAGAAAGTATGTTTTTTAAGCAATGGATAGTGAACTTCTGGAATGTGCTGCTCTGGAAAGGAGGCAGGCAACACCAAGCTCTGAAAGGGTTTGGACAAATTTGGAAAACAGGCCCATGAACAGGCAGTAAAGGGAGTAGGCAAGGATGTAGCTTCCAGCATCCCTAATCCAACCCTTCTGGGTGCTGGAAGTAGAAGGGAACACCCCGCAGAAGATGGGCTCAGGTGTTCTCCCAGGCTCACATGCTGAGAAGCAGACGGCAGAGCTGGAGGGGCCCCCGGTTTGACCCTGCTGAGCACCTTTCTTCTTCTTACCCACTAACTGTGACAGCTACAACTCACAAAATCTCTACAAGTCTGCAAAAAGTCCTAGGTGTTGTTTCCCACATAACATAAGACTTCAGTGCTTATGATAGTTCTTGAGGCTTCCCTCGAGAGCATAGTTTTCCCCTCTCACTTTGTGTGTGTCTTTTCCTTTTTTTTTCCTTATGGCTTTATCAGTCTAGAAACTCCATTTCCTCTTGGAGGACACACTGTAATCCTCTCAGCAAAAGGGAATAGAACAGACAAATGAGCAAGAGTTATTCCTTTGCCTCAGCCCTGGGCAGACTGGTAAGAAATGAGGAATAGCAAAGACCATATACATATCCTCACTATTTGCAGAGGTCTGAATATTAACAAGCAGTTTGCAACAATAAAAAAAAAAGAGAAGTTTTGGTTCGATCTCATTTTCTGCGTCCCAGCTTATTACAACTGTCACTTAACAAAGAGTGATTTTCACTATGAATTTTATTTCCTCTGAAAAGAAAATTAAGAACCATTAGCAGGGAAAAATGATTCAGTCTTTTGAGAGATCTAGTTAAGTTGCAGAGCTCAGCTGCCAAATTACTATAAAAGTCTCTGGGAGATTTTTTTCTATGCAGTCTGGAGAAACAACATGTAACAGGCAAAACTCCTACAATATGATTTAAAATAAACCCTTGGAAATATCTAAGTAAAAAATATAGCAAGTTCCTATTTGTATTACTGGCTGCACACTAGACTAGCAAACTGAATAGTTACATGAATGGTTGTGCTCTTCAGAAGCTTCCTAATCAAACCTGCTATCCTCTGATGTTATGTAAATATTTTGAATAAAGTATGTGCCAGCAATAGTGTTCAACAGGAGCTACTTAAATAAAGATCTGCAAGTTAATTGCTGGAAATGACTTGCAGAACTGCCTTGGGTTTTTTTCCTCAGACCTGTAAACATTATTCTGAAAGCAGGGAACACACTCACACATTAGAAAAGGCAATAAAGGATTAATTCTTTCCTCTCCCTGTGCCAGGTGAAATAGGGATGTCCTGAGTTGTGTCCCAGAGGCCATTTCCTCCAGGAGCTGCTGCTTCGCCTTGTGGGGATGAGCTCCCCAACTCCCCTGCACAGAGCCCTGGCTGCGTTTGGGGCTATGCCTTCATGAGAAACCCGTCAGTCCTATTGCAGCAACAGTTTTCCTTCCCTTTTCCATTATCTCTGGCTCAGGGAGGAAGGTCACGCTTATATTTAGAGTTTAAACTACTAAGCAAAGGGTTTGTTCCTTTACTTTTTGGATGAAAGTATCTCAAAAACTTTTTTTGGTGTTAATTCTATAACAGTAATAATCTAACCCGTTAATTAACTAGGTAAAAAGCAGCCAACAAAAAGGATATTTAAGCGAATTAATTTCAAAAATCAAGCTATTATTTGGCAGCTGAACACTAACACTTCACTAGCACTTTTCACTGCAGAGCTGCTGTAGTTACGTCCTCTGTATCTGTGTTGCTACATGGCTTGAAGATGCAAAACAGTGGTGCTTTTAAATGTCACAAAATGTGTTACTTTTGCTCATTTTGCTTGTCATAAGTGAGCTTTTCTTTCAAAATAAAACACTTGTTAGTTAGGTAAAACTAAATGAGAAAATATCATTCAGAATTAATTTCAGGGTAATCATTGTCCACAAGATTTTACAAATATCTTTTGTTAATGTGTTGTCCTGGCCTAATAAATGGTACCTGGGTAATTAAGTGGGCAATCTACTTGGAAATCTAAATGCCATTAAGGCAAGAAGAATGGGCTTCTTTTTGGCAGCACATAAAAGGCAACTCAAATATGCCCATGAATATTAAGCACTTTCTCTCCTTTCAAGACATCTCTTCATTCAGCTACCAGTTTTCCTAAGGAAATAGTTTTTCCTTACTGTATCCTCAAGCCTTCTAAACAAAACCAGTTCAGTACCCAAATCAAACACCCTGATTTTTGAAAATGCCACTGAGGAACAAAATACACAAATCAACACCTGGGAAGAAGAAAGTAATTAATTCAGAACTAGAAAAGGAAGGCATTTCAATCAGCTGCTGAATAACAGTCAAACACCAGCTTGGATGATTTATGTAACTTTTATGTGTTATATTTTACCTATTTAAAAAATGATTAGTAGATGGTATGTCTTGATATCATTCGAAAAAAAACCATTCCTTGCACTGAGGCAGAGGCCCAGCGCTTTGGGTAGGTTATTCTAGACTCTTAGACTTTGCCTTGAGATGAAGACTGACACTTTAGGGAAAGACTGGAATTTACCTTGGAGCTACTCTAACATACAAATCTGCTTGACAGTCTTATCAGCCTGGAAAGAAGAAACTCAGCATCACTGAAAGGAATAGGATTTAGGCAGAATGCCTGTGTTCTTGCAAGCCCAAGCACATTCAAGTTCTTTTTTTTTGGTTAACATTATATTCTACATTAAGATATGTAAGCATCATTCCCCCAGGCCAGACAACTCTGGGGGGTCCCCTCTTCTCTCCATGTGCTCTGGAAGGAAGTCCAGGTGTGACAGCTAAATTTCAAACGTTTAGGTTTAAAACAGATGATTCCTCTTCTGAGTGACAATATCCAAGAGCATACAGAAAGCCGAGGACCAAATAGGAGCCCAGGACCTAAAAATTGGTTGCCAGTCCAGTGCTTTTGTATATAGACAACATGATTCTCATACAAAAAGAAAAAAAGCCAGTCTACTAAAAGACCTTCTTGTCCAAAAAAACCCCATGTGGGACAGTTATCTGGTATGTAATCAAGAGTGAAATGCTAAAGACGAACCAAAGGCTTTGCAGGGAAGAACAAAGCAACGTATATCTTGTCTGTGGCTGTCACTCCGCTTGACAGCCATGGCCTGTCTCTGTTTTGTTAGAAATTATGTCAAACCATTTATTTTCATCTCTAAGCATCTGAGGCAATGTGAAAGAAGGAAAATAATAAATCCAGATCTGATTAGTGGAAATATCATTTGATGGATCCCTTCCTACATGAAGGAAGACAGAATTCAGCCCATACAAAGATACTAGTCAGAAAGACAGTGTAAACCAGGACAAACAAAAGACAGAAAGTACTAAAAGTAAAAGTAAAAAACCCCCACAAAACAACAGCAAAATGTTCCAATTAAGCCTCTAAGGTTCACCTTGTAAATAGCTGAAACTATATTTCATTTTGTTTACTACTGTGGGATGACAAATCTTTTTCTTTCTTCAGAGCTGTGAATTCTCGCTTTCTAGATATGAATCACTCCATTTCATTAACAAGAAGTAGCGGATTCCTGCCATCTTAATTGTAGCCAAAATATTATTTTCAGTAACTGCAAATAACAGGGTATGTTGACTTGTGGAGAAATGTGACATACTCGGGATTTTTAAATTATAAATAGAAAAAAGAAAGAAAATATATAGGAGTGACAGAACTAAACTCAATGTTACTATTCTAAACAAAACTCAGAGCTGCATTATTGTAAATAGATAATGAGAGTTTCCATTGAAAGTTGAGCCCACTAGCTTTTCAAATAAACATAATTCAGCATATAAATCACTGATTACTTCGTCTGAACAAGCCATACAGCAGCCCAGAGGCAGCAGAAAGCTTTAGGGAGACTTCTCCAGGTTCCCCACCAGCTGGGCAGGCTGTCCTCAGCATATCTGCCAGCGCTTTACCCATGTTATAAAGGGCTCATACAACAACACTTTTCACTGTCCCGCAGTAAAAAGCCTGTTCTGTTTTGACCCGTTCATCTAGCTGCTTTTCTGACCTTCACATGGAAAGTTGCAGATCTGGGGAAACTAAAACTTTTCTCAAGGATCTGAGACCTGGAGGGCTACAGCTGCTTGGTACAGGCATCAGAGCAAACCTAGCAGGAGGATGATCAGCAGCACAGAGCACAGGCTAAAATCCTTTTTAGCCACAGAATAAAAGCTGTCAGGAGAAAACAAAGGCAGAGGCATCTGCACGCTGGCTGGCAGGCAAGTCTTGGCAGGTCACTTCATGCCAGCCTTTGTAGCAGCTTGCAGCAAGTTATTTACCCACTGTAGGTTACAGCCTATAATGACAACTGCATACTTAATTTGACTGCATTGTGTATTGCCAACAAAGTGCTTGGGATTATAGCTCCTCTTGGCATTCACTTTGGCAAAAACCCATTTTTTTCCCCTCTAAGGAAGTTTGGGTTTGGAGCAGTGTCCCACAAAAGGTAAGAAAAAATAAGAGCTTTTTGTAAGAGCGCTTTCTTTAACCTTTGCTGTACCAGGGACCGAAAGACCATTGCTCAGGAGCTGTGCATCAGGCCACCCTCACCTTCTTCAGGACAAGGTGTGGATGCTGAGTGCCATTTACCAGGCGCTGCCGGCATCCCCGTGCACCGCCATCCCCTCCTCAAGGCAGAGACACTTGCAATGTCAGCATTTTAGCAGGGGTTGCCCAGGGATCAGTCTCTTTGGGGCCAAGAAATCTTCTTACTCACCTTCCTGGTGTGGTACCAGCTTGCTCTTTTACATTGCCTGTACTTTTCAGAGAGCGTAAGTCACCTTGGTTACTTGACTGTCTTTAAGCCTGCTACTTTTTGTCTTCAAAAAATCTGATGTAGCTGCAGATTATCCTGTGTTGCCTTTTGTACCTCAGCCCTTAAAAAAAGAGCAAACGATGTCTGCTGACTTTTCTTTGGCAGCCGTTTATTGCTTTGGGGACTGATTATCTCTGTGTGCGGCTCCTCCATGTGTATTACCTGAGTGCAGTTCGCAGGGAGGTAATTATTACCGTCCTCCCACGTGCCGATACCCCGGGATCCATCACCCAGCAGGCGTTACACCACCCACAGCCTGCACACAGCCAGGCTGGTCTTTCACGGGCAGAAAGAAGAAATCCACTGACAAGGGACTGAGGTGCCCTGCAAGGCTTTGGCAGCCGCTGGGAGCAGGGTCGGGTCTCTCCTTGTCCCACTCGGCCGTGCCGTGGTGAGAGCAGGGTGACTGCTGCTTGGGGCAGCAAAATTACAAAATTACAGCTACAACATTTCATGACCCAGCAGGTCCTTTGTAGCTGTACATTCATTTACCAGTGATGGTCACACTCCTGCTTTTCTGATCATATTTTGGTCACATTGGACATGCAAAATTCATACAGCTCTGGGAGAAAATGTATGGGAAGGAACATTAATTGATTTCCAGGGTCAGCACCACCCACAAAGCTTCCATCATTTTCAATTTCTGGATTGCTTTAAGTAGACACAAACTCACTTAAGGTACCAGAACTGCATGATGTAAACAGCAGCTGCACACAGTCTGTGGAGACTTTATTAAACATTAATGAAAATGGACAAACCAGGGAAAATGCATCACAATTTTTGGAAACAAGAAAAGTACTTAGAGGACTGACTGCTAGCAAAACACAAGAGTTCTGCTTATAATTTGAGTTAATTTCTCAGAGGATCTCTTGAGACAGAGCAAACAGAACCTCTGTGTATTATTTTTACAAACTAATCACTCTTAAATTAAAACTTTTTGGACAGCAATTTTACACTAACCATAAAATTGAATTGTGGTGAGGAAAGGCAAAGGCAAGGTGGAGCAAGGCAAAAGACAAGGCAAGGAAAGGACAGGGATATGATACACTGCGATAGAAATGCAATTATTCCTTTCAGTCTGTGAGGAATTAAAAGGGAAGAAGAATCATAAGATCTATATGAAGACAGCTATTACTCTGCAGTATGCATGCCTTTTGTGCCTGCTCAATGAGATTATCCAACATGCATAGCTAAAATTGTCCCTGTGTCCTTTCTTTTAGCTAAATTACGTTTTTATATCGAGTCACAGCTCCCTGACTTGGTCTGGCTCGGTCCTGCTGAAATCAACCAGGTTACTCAGGGAGAAAAAGTTTCAGACTTTGTTCAATTTTTAGCAAGTTCTCTCTACTTGAAAATGCATTAGATTTGGTTCAATGGATAGGAAATAGTCTGGGCCAACTTTTATCTTCTGGAGATGAGTTTATTCATCCTAGTGAAAAAACGTGAGTCACTTCTTTCCTCCCTCAGATGATAAGCCATAGACTGTGATGAAAGTCAGTTGGAATTTAGCATCACAGCCACTAACAGAAGCATAATTAAATCTGGTTTTAGTAGGATGTAGCAGATGAATACGGAGTAGATAAAGTAGGGGCAGGCAAGAAAAAAAACATAAATAGAATATAAATTGCTTTTTATTCTTTTAACATATGTGTTACCATAAAAGCAAGTTATTTTTCATTAAGCGTTTTGTCCCCCAAAGCAGAAAATAGCAATAGAGTGCAGACCATGAAGATTTATTTCTGTACACCAATTTGTGTGGCCTGGCATATGCTTGGGTATGTGCTATGTGAACAGTGCCTCAAATCTGCCCACAGAGTCTGATATCATACAGGATCTGAAGCAGAACTGTGCTTCCATTGAAGTCCTGCTATGGGAATTTTATTACATAGTTAAAATGTAAATATATTCTGTAACAAGCAGGCCTGTTAGCTTCTCAGCCAAGAGTTTCTGGGTGGAGCAGTTGGATAACAACTTTATTTGCAGCAGAAAATGAATTCTGTTTTCCTACCCTATTCCACTGGACCTGGCACTGACAAGGTGCGGTGACTACCTGAATTCTACAGAGAATCTGGATTTGTCGTCTGCAGAAAATACCCAGTGACGGTTTCTTCAGCATTAAGTTCTCCCTCAATTGGGGAAATGTATTCTCTTTTTTGAAAAGGTTTAGCTGGAAATAGCTACACAAGGACATCTTGTCACAGTACAACAATCCTCAGAGCATTTAATCACTGAGCCCTGTATTAGGGAGCTCTATTCCTTTTTGGTAACTTGGCCTCTTTTGCTTTCTCCATCCTTCAGAAGTCCTCAAGCATCTAGAAATGAAACAGCTTGAGTATTTATTAGATAAGCTGCTTTACTGTGGGCCCTATCTTCTCTCTGAGAGTTGGAGAAGCCTCTTGGATGTGAGGAGGGTGTTCTTGCAGGCAGTGCTGGGGGACACTCGTACCGACACAGTAGAGATCTCCATGCCCTGGTGCCTCAGCCCCACCAGAAACAGCCCACAGCTTCTCCTTCACTACTTTGGTTTTTAATACCGCTATGCATGCAAGCTAGGAATGCTTTGATTCATTCCTGTTCCCCAATAGCCACCGACAGCTGAAGTGAGACACGCACATCTCAGCCCACAGCGGCTCAATCTCATCAATTTTTTAGCCACAGATCATTTCTGCTCCTCCTTCTGGAGCTGAACATTTCTTGAGCATCAGGCACTTCATTTTCATGTACTTATTACTCAAATTCCATGTGAATTGGAAAAAAAGTCCTACATTTCCTGCAAGCCAGAATCTGGGTGGACCTTGAAGCCAATCAAAGAAGCTGAGAGAGAAGAAATGGTCCCTGCTTCCAGAAACACATGACAAGATATTGCCAAAAGGCCGAGAAACTGCTTCCAGAACCCCAGGTCCAGACTACGCCTGCTTGGACGTGTGTGGTCCCCAGACAAGGGGTGTTGGGCCTGGCAAATGGGGCAGGGATCTGCTGGAATACTGCCAGACCTTCAGCAGATGCTGGCCAAACCTGAGGTGACCTTTTGGTCCTTTACAGCCATCTCTAAACTGACTAGCTCAAATTATCATTGCTTTGGCGCTTTATAGCTCTATTACCTATTGTCCCCCTCTCTTTACTCTTCTCTAAAATTAAACTCCAGGTTACTTTATGATTCCTGTCATCTACTGAAAAATAGTGTATTATATAAGAAGAGGCCAAATTTAATAGGCAGTTTCAGGACCATGTGGTAACCAGAGCAGTATTCACTAGATGTGGCCTGGGAAGAGCCTTGGGTCATTCATGGGCAGTAAAGAGTTAGGAAATTAGCTGTTTAGAATGGATGGATGGATGGATGGATGGATGGATGGATGGATGGATGGATGGATGTGGAGGGTAGGGAATGGTATAGAAAGTTACGAATCACCAGCAGTCCTGAGAGATGCATTGCAGGAAAGTCCTGATTTTCACTCATTTACACAGACAGGAGAACCTGCTGGATTCTTGGGGGAGAATTCTAGTGTTACTGCCAGCCTCTGCAACAAAAATGTTCACTGCACTCCTGGGAATGGAAGGAAATGGTTGAATTTAGCCTAACTGTAGTCTATAGATACAGTACATAGTCTTATTCAACAGGAGGTCTTAAAAGGCTTATGTACTGAACAGCTGTAGGTGTAAAAGACACTAAGCTGTAGTTAACACCACATCCTACAGTAGTGAAATTCATAGGGAAAGGGAGAATGAAAAGCACTATAAAAAATCAGTAAAGCAGCTATGAGGCAAACAGCAGAGTGGTAAGGACATTGCTGCAGAGAGCATTCACACAGTACCATGCCATGCAACTATTCCTGCAACCGCAGCTGAGAAACACTGATGGCACAGAGGGGTTTGCCCAAGTCTGACTACATAATTTATATTTGCATGAGCAAATCCATGCACACGCAGCCATGGCAATGACTGCCCTGCCTGAGGGAAGGTTGTGGTTTAACCCCAACCAGTAACTCAGCCCCACGCAGCTGCTCACTCGCTCGCCCCCGCAGTGGGATGGGGGAGAGAATCAGAAGGGTAAAAGTGAGAAAATCCGTGGGCTGAGATAAAGACAATTTAATAGGCAAAGCAAAAGCCACACACACAAGCAAAGCAAAACGAGGAATTCATTCCCCACTTCCCAAGGGCAGGCAGGTGTTCAGCCATCTCCAGGAAAGCAGGGCTCCAGCACGCAGAACAGGGACTTGGGAAGACAAATGCCGTATCTCTGAATGTCCCCCCCTTCCAGCTGCAGAATCCTGCTGGACCTGAGTATGTAGCTGTTGGGCACTGCAAACCTGGGCTCAGAGGTATGCAGAATATGCAGGTGTCATCTGTACAGATAAGAAGGAAGAAATAACATGGAGGAGAGAAAGGAAAAGGCAAAAACCAGAGTAGAGACAGGGAAAGGAGAGGTAGAAACCCACTGTAGATCCAGGGTGGGGGGAATATTGAGCAGTATTGGTTGAAAGACCAAATTAAAGGGAAAGCACAAAGGTGAGAGAAGACATTTTCCCTAACACTAGTGATGGGGTTTTGGACCTCAAAGGGCATTTTTTTCCCTGGAAAGGGTGGTCTTTGAATGAAGCTGGCTGAATGGCCAGGTCCTCTTGCAGGAGAGTGGATGAATCACAGAGCTATAGGGGAACATGTAAACAGAAAGCTTCTCATAGGAAACCTTGTCCAATATAATTAAATCATGTGCAGTGAAAAACATATGCTCTCTGTAGCTGAGGAATCATCTGTTCTATTATGTGAGGCCAAGAAGTTCTGCTATCTATAGGCCATTGGCAAGCATCTATGTGATTAACTGCAACCATCACGCAATTTGGAATCCACTCTTTTAATTAACTCTGTGTGGCATTTTGTCTGCATCTGATTATGTCCAAAAGAGAATCTCGGGGACTGTGCTGGCTCTGCCAAGCATCTTTTGACTTGTTACAAAAATGTTGCTCTGTTGTAAGAAAATTATTGCACTTGAGTGCTTGTGCTCAGTTCTCCTCTCTCTAAATGAGAAATGCAAACTAGAGGGAAAAATAGATACAATCTGAGGGATGCATATTAGTGAACATGATATTTTTCCTGATTAAAACAAACTAAGACATGCTTCTTATCATCTGAACTCCAAACTCACAGGACCACTCATGCTTTAGAAGTATTCCTGGGAGTAATAATTTTCAAAAACTCTTGCCAAATTTCTCTCAGTTGACAGCACATTGAAGAGAGATTTGTTAAGGAGATCTGCATATAGATCCCAAGACACTCATACTGGAATGTATTTAAGCAGGTGTAAAACTCTGGTATCTCCACCTGGTTTTGCTCATTATATTAAACTCTTCAGCTATACGTATACAGAAACATGCAGAGGTGACCAGGTCCATTCTAGTTTGGCATTTCTGTTATTGCAGAAATAAGCAGATGAAAAAGAAAACTTGGAAGTGATGAGCTGTGGATGGCTCAGGGTTGTGCTGGCCTTCGAAGAGGAGAAAAAGTTTAGTGCTGGAAAGTGACAGAAGCTGCTGCTGAGGAAGGTAAGACCTTGCTCAAGTCTTGCTCCTCCTGAGGTCAGGCAGACTGGATAGTACCTGTCACCTGTGGTAGGATCATCTCTGACTAATCACACTGATATCCTTTTAAAAACCTAGAGCCTTAGAAAAGCAAGAGTCAAAAAGAAAAGTGAGTATTTTATTGATGAAATCAAACGGTGCTCTTTTCCACCAAAGCTTCAGCCTGCTCACTTTTTTGCCTTTTTTATCTTTAGCACTGTCTGGCAGAGCAGAATGACACTGCTGTCTCCAGAAACATCACCTCAGGGACAGCACCAAGGAACAACCTTTTAAGCCTGCCTTTTAAGCCTCATTTTATCTATATTACATATTGGTTTCCAAGCATTCTTAATTTTATTGATTAAAACATTAGGGTATCTAATTATTATTGACAACACAGATCACTCTCTTATATCAAACTTACATCAATACTTATTATCATGTTACCAATGGTTATACTATTATTATTACAATTTAACCTTGTACTCTAATTAATCAAAAACAATTGCAGCAAACAACACAAACACTGTAACTCAACATTTCTTTGTTTTCCTTTCTAATCAACAAATAAGGTCATTATTCACCTTCTGGGTAACAGAACTGTGTTTATATATCCATAACAGCTAAAGTTCATTGTCCTTATTTAAAGCAAACTTCTCAGAACTGTATTTCTGCATGGAATTGTTCAAATTAAACTGTTCAAGTTAAATTGTTAAAACTAGATTTCCAAAGCTGGGAAACAACAACTTCGGGATTATACTGACAAGCTCTGTCAATGCACAATTTGTTTAACCTATACCAATATCAAGTTCTATTGATAAAAATGTTCTCATTCAGCTAGTTCCCCTTCTTATATGTGAAGTCTAATAATAAAATATATCCCAAAATATGTATGGCTTGTTAAGAAAGAAAGGAAGGGGAAAGAAAGAGAGGATAGAAAAAGAAAGGAGTGGCTGAGAGGGGGGAAGGGAAGGAAGGAAGGAAGGAAAGAAAAAAAGGAAGGAAGGAAGGCAGAAGGAAAAAGGAAGGAAAGAAGGAAGGAAGGAAGGAAGGAAGTGAAGGAAGAAAGGAAGGAAGACAGGAAAGAAAGGAAGGAAGGAAGAATAAAGAGGAAACTAGACAGCATATTCTGATTCTGGGTCAACTTCTCCATGAGAGGATTTGTCTTGAACAGTTTGTGGGGCACACCATGAGAAATGGAGCAGGAACCATGTATTTTCCCTGATCATTAGCTGCTTTTTAACCACATATAATAAATGTCAGGTTAGACTTAGCCTACTAAATACCATTAGAGGTCCATGCTCTTGGGTGGATCCTCTTTGGCCCCATAGACTTGTGTGTGTCTAAGTGGTGTAGCAAGTCACTAACCACTTCCCCTTGGATTATGAGGTCTTCATTCTGCTCCCTGTCCCTGTCTTCCAGCTCAGGGGGCTGGGTACCCAGAGAACAACTGGTCTTACTATTAAAGACTGAGGCAAAGAAAGCATTAAGTACCTCACCCTCTTCCTCATCCTTTGTGACTCTGTTTCCCTCTGTCCTTTATTGGATGCAGGGGTTCTCCTTAGCCCTCCTTTTGTTGCTAATGTATTTCTATGAACACTTTTTATTGTCTTTTATGGCAGCAGCAGTAAAAGTTCTAGGTGGGCTTTGGCCCTTCTAATTTTCTCCCTGCATAACCTCACAACATCTTTGTAGTCCTCCTGAGTTGCCTGCCCCTTCTTCCAAAGGTCATAAACTCCCCTTTTTTCCCTGAGTTCCAGCCAAAGCTCACTGTTCAGCCAGACAGGTCTTCTTCCCCGCCGGCTCATCTTACGGCACATGGGGGCGGCCTGCTCCTGCGCCTTGAAGATTTCCTTCTTGAAGAATGTCCAGCCTTCCTGTACTCCTTCGCCCTTCAGGACTGCCTCCCAAGGGACTCTGTCAACCAGCTCCCTAAACAGGCCAAACTCTGCCCTCCAGAAGTCCAAGGTAGCACCTCTGCTGACTCCCCTCCTTACTTCTCCTCCAACCATCACATCATCCACAAGTGCTTCTCTGCTCACAAACGACAGGTCCAGCAGGGTGCTTTCCCTCCTTGGCTCACTCACCAGCTGTGTCTGGAAGTTGTCTTCCACACCCTCCAGGAACCTCCTAGACTGTTCCCTCTCTGCTGTACTGTATTTCCAGCAAATGTCTGGTAAGTTGAAGTCCTCCACAAGAACAAGGGCTAGCTATTGTGAGACTTCTCCCAGCTGCTTGTAGAATATTTTGTCTGCCATCCTGGTTGGGCTGTCTATAACAGACTCCCACCATGATATCTGCCTTGTTGGCCTTCCCCCTGATTTTCACCCATAAACACTTAACCCCATCATCACCATCATTAAGCTCTAGACAATCAGAACACTCCCTAACATACAGGGCTACCCCACCACCTCTCCTTCCTTGCCTGTCCCTTCTGAAGAGTTTATAGCCATCTACTGCAGCACTCCAGTTGTGTGTCATCCCACCATGTTTCCGTGATGGCAACTATATCTTAGTTTTCTCACTGCACAATGGCTTCCAAGTCCTCCTGTTGTTGCCCGTACTGCGTGCATTGGTGCAGATACACTTCAGCTGGGCTATTGATCCTGCCACCTTCTCGGGTGGAGAAGCCCTAATTCCTACACAACCATTCTCAGGCATTTCCGTGGTTTCTAACACATCAGTAACCCTTGCGTCTTTGCTGTCACATGGATCTCCATCCCCTACCTCCATTGTGATAGCAGACTGAAGGACCTTGCTAGCACAGCATCCCTCAAACATTGGTGTGCTGCCCCCAGGCTTATCTCTAGCGAGCCTGGTTTTATCCCTTTTCCCCTTCAAATCTAGTTTAAAGCTCCTTCAATGAGCCCTGCTAACTCCTCTGCAAAGATCCTTTCCCCCCTTTTCCCCTTTATGTTTATGTCATTAAACAGTAAGCTATTTCAAACATTAAAAGTATAAGCTCCTTCTCTCTAACAAACTGGGTTGATAATCCCCCCATTTGCATATCCTAAAGCACGCACTTCCCATGCTTATATTTGAACAAATATAAGTGTTGCACAAATGTTTTTTATCTAGCCAGGTTCCATAAGGAATGTTATACACTTTAGGTATGCACAGGAGCATGTATGAGCACACACCTAACATACGACACAACGCAAGAATAAAACTCAACGATGTGCAAAACAAGAGGGGGAAGGGGACAGGAAAGGTCAGGGTGATTTCAGCACCACGGGATTGTGTAGGGGGACACGTACAGATCTGGGAAAGTTCATTGTAACTTGTTTTGATTTGTTCCAGCTCTTGTCTAGTGCTTGCTACTCTCCCTTCTCCTTCACCACTTTGCTACTTCATGGCAAAAATGAGCTTCAAAGGCTAGGGGAAAAACTCAAACATTTAGAAGTTTACTCTTGTATTGATGGGCACTTAAGCTTTTTGAAAAGTTGCTTCATAGATCAAATCTGTATTTCATCTGGTGAATATTTGAGTTTTATTACACATGACTGCTATCAGCAATAATGAGTTTAAGCCTGGAAGATCTCATATTTTGCGTGTATTTTCCTGACTAAATTTCAGTAGGATTGTATTCCCAATATCCTGTGCTGCGTAGATAAGAGAGACAGTCAAAGGATGAATGTCATTAATTTCCAGGAGACCATGTTTTCTTTTCTTGTTTAATTATTACCTAACTACTTTTTATTTTATGCATTTCAAATAGCAAATAATAGAATTAAGTCAGTACCAAGATAGCTATGGCTTAGCAACTTATTAACGTATATCCAACACTACATGGCTTACTAGAGAGAAAATTTAAGAGTATTTTCATCCTTCCTATGTTTGTGTAATCAGATACTACATCCTGCATAGCTGTAGTATACTCTAAATCACACTTCAGCTGGAATACATGAACTGATTACCATTCACCTTACTTGATATACTGTTAAAAGTTAGGCCTTGTCTCTACTTCTTCTGCATTGTCTTTTTTTTGCTTCCCAGCTATACATTTTAAATTTATATTTCTGAACTTTATTAAAATGCCCTGAAATGGTCCTTCCATATCTTCACATCTTAAAAAAAGAAGCAATAAACCCCACAGTCATTGTGCCTATAATTTAAATACATCTTGTGAGTTAGGATGTTAGTATTTCATATTGGCATTTTAACAGAAACTGAAAGGAGTAAGGTGGCAAAGTGTAAAACAGCAACACATCTAAATAAACTGATTTTTTTTTTTTTCTCATAACAGAACAGCAGTCACACATAAAATGCATCCATGTGGAGCAGGAATGGAGCACGAGGAAAAGCCGGTCATGCAGCATCCAATTCCTGATCGCCATGAGGGGAGCTGCCCCAAGCTCTGCCGCTGCTCTGCTGTCCTGGGATGATGCTGCGGCTGGGGAGAGGCAGGGATGCAGCGACGCGTGGGTACCACAAACCCAGCAGAGCGAGCCGGTAGCTTGGAAGACCTTGTGCCCAAAGTGACGTGCTAACGTTGCTTATCCAGATTTGGAGTTTGCCATGTCAGCTGGCTCCCGGTGGGTAGGAAGCGCCTTGAGAGGGCCCCTGCATCTGCGGGGCAGGTCAGGCAGCTCTGGCAGAGACCAGCAGGGAGGAGAGAAAATCGGCAGCGGGTCCTCGCAGGGCCTCCACGTGGAAAACCACTAATTACCTTGTCAGCAGGTCGGAGCGCAGGCTGTTTTATTGATGGCGAGATATGTTTTCTCTTAAAATGCTTTTCTCCTAAGTGATGCTTTGCTCTAAGGAAGCTCTTCAGTCACCAATTACAACTTTTCTTGTAGCCGGAGAGAATAAAATTACCAAATGGGAGCCTAAATGAGATTCACCAAGATAACCATATTTTACCGCTGGGAACGGCACCCTCAAGCCAACTCACAGAGTGGCAGAATCAAGTAATGCTGTTCTCAGAAAAAATGCAGTAGCTGAGGGGCAAAGACCAGCGGGGTATACCAGAGATGAGGAAGCATCGGAAGTGATCGCCTGGTGATTATAACAATTAGGTTTGGGGACATGAAGCAACCCTACATTTGGGTTGTTTCCTTCATAATTACGGTTGCATTTTGGTGACAGAAGATGGGCAAATCACAGCGTCTGGCATCACCCTGCTGCACAGAGCCCCCAGGGCCACAGCTGCGACTGCCTGGCCGCAGACGAGATGCAAAATGGGCACAAGATGGACTTCTCCTCGTCGCCCACGACTGCCGGAGCTGGTTCCTGGGGGGAAGTGGCACTTCAATTTTACTCCTCCTGGCCAAACGACCATAGCAGCATAAGGTTACTGGCTGAAGATGGAAACCTGGGCAGCTGTCACAGCAACTCTGCCAAGGATGAGCCTGCCTGGGCTGCACCATCTTAAGGTGTTGCTCAAACCTCCAAGACTGACCAGCCAGAGCAACTGGGAGAAATGTACAATCCCTTTCGTGCAAGGCAGGAGCTGGGGGGTACGTTGTGTTGGGCATCTCTGCAGCACGTTACTCTCTGTCAGTTCTTACCGGATCCTCCTATTGATAGCCCCAGGTTAGGTCTATACGCTGAGCCATACATTAAAAATGCCCTTCCCCTTCCCTCCTCCCTTTTCAAGCCCCCTGTGAAAGAGCTGCAGTTGAGGTTTAAGTGCCTGTAATGTCACATTGCCAAGCCTCCAAAGACTGCCAAATTTCTCAGCGGAAAGCTAGGATGTGTTGTGGTATTTGGAATGATTAAGTTGCCTTTATGCATCACAAAGGGCACAGACGCCATTACAAACGTGACTGATGTACTGCATTTACAAATTATTTTTTAAAACAATATTCATGAACAGACTGCTAACAAAACTACTTCAAAATGTGCAAAAATGTGTGCAGGTGAAAGTCTTGTGGGCAGATATGGTCTATGAAATCACTTAGAAGCTAAGCCCCTCTTAGGCCCATCAACAGCAGATGGGTTTAAGCAGAAGTCATTTATCTTGGTTTTTACAGCCTTAACACTCCATCTTAACTGCCAATGTCCAATGTGTCTGCAGCCCTTACTGGGAAAGATTAATAGTCCCCATCAGATGCAAAGCATTAAATTTTTCTTTCAGGACCTAATTATTTTGTTTAATTGCAAGTTATGTATGGAATTTACTTTTAAAATTATAAAGAAATATCACATAAGTTCAGATCGTAGCAATTACAGCTGGGGAAAGGAAAGCACAAAGCAAGTATCCACGAGACTGTCATTCTGCAGATATGAAGAGCTCTCTCTCAGTGACGTTAAACTGCTGGAAATTGATATTTTTGAAGCTTTAAAGGTACAGAAGCCAGTCTGTGCTTCTAAACATTACCGCATTCAAGGGACGCAGGTTTGCTCAGCAGTGCACCAAAGGTGCTCACCAGCCTGCAGATGTTTTGATCTTGAGCATCTCATTAATAAATCCCTTTATGAATAAATCGCAGAGAAGAAATCTTAAACTAGCAGGAGAACGAGCAAACTGATGTAGCTCTTTCCAACCCCTAATTTATAGAAGTCCTAAACAATGTAGTCTTTCTACATACTGATAATAAACTTAAGTTTCCCTTGCAGTTTTCTCCCTGGGATCATGGCATGCCATTTGTATGCAAGATAAGGGTTCTCACTAAAATGAATAGGGCTATTTTCAGAGTTTTTATTTTTAAATGGAAAAAAAAATGTTAAAAAATACTAACCATTAAGAATTTGTTAAAAAACCCCACTGGGTAATAATGTGACTATGTCCAGTGAAATATTAATTAAGTGTTTTCTACTCTATGAATTTCACTTACTGCAGTGAAAGTAGAGAGGGTTAAAGCAATCTGGGAAGACAATATTTCATTTCTTCGGAGCTAAGTAACAGCTAAGATAAACAATATTGATGAAGATGTTTGTAGAACTGGTGCTTTTCAGTTTTACAAGCACATCCTGATGAATCCTCCCAAAATCCTACGGGAATGGTTAGTTTTATTCTCATCATTTTATAGGTAGCAGCATTGAAACACAGGCTGAAAGGCTGACATTTCAAATGTGGGTGTCTTAAATTAGGACTTAATCCATCTTTTGACATCTAAACAAAGGTCTGGACAGAAGTTCACTGAAGCCAGCTGCTTTCAGCGAGTGTTTAACTGGGTCCGAAATAATTTCATATTTGTCATACAGCAAATGGGACATGCAAAATTCATGTACCTTTTAAGAAAATGGGCAAAGTCCTTGTGGAAATGCTGAGGTTAGAATTCAGATGTTTCTGGCTTTTGTTCCCTATTTTACATTTCTAGCATAGACAACAGAATCAAATAACATGGAGCTCAGTCACTTTTATTCTAAATAGCTACAGGAATATGCAACAAGTCACAAATTGGTTTTACAATTGGATGGTGTACATAATGTTAATTACTAATTATAATATGTTTGGTCAGAAATATTTATTTATTTATTTATTATTCAGCCAGTTCTAAATGGTCTGCATTAAGGGAAGGTCTACAGAGTAATGAAAACTAGCAAATTATTCTTCAAGGCACATTTGCAGAAAAGAGTGTTGTGTTATTTAAACCCTTGAATCCTGACTACAGTTTCTGCTGCATCATCTGCTAAATCTGATCCCATTTCTACCAAACAGTGGAATTTAATTAAAAAGGCTTGTGAGTTTATCATACATAATGATATACTCACAGATGTTAAGTCCATCAACAGCTTTCTCTGAAAATTAACAGCACATAACAATGTACCCGGGGAAAACTGCAGTCTCACCAGTTTACTGATGTGTCTATGGGTTTTTCTAAGACAACAAAGGATTTTCTAACATGTTAAACAATAAAAGAAATTGATTCAGACCTGTGTAAATAATAATAGGTTATAGTCTCAGATGTTTCACATCTCGTTGATAGTATTTTCAAAGAGTTTTTGAGCACTTAACTGTATAAACTTCAGAAAAAATGCTGAAAAACACGTAATTAAAATGCCATCTAATAATTAACTTTATGGTTTGTTTTGATATTTAATATTTAAATGTACATAAACTGACAATTAATCTAGAAGATCCTTTCTGAGATAGATAGATTTGAAGAAACACTGCTCGAGTATAAAGGCAAATATATTAAAACAGCTGAAGTGCTCATTCTTCTGCATTGTGATAAGCCTATTGGGGTTCAGTGACAGACTCTTGCAATAGTTTAATTCTGCTGTTAAAGGATACTTTAGAATCTGTATTTTAGAATAGTACCAGCATCTCATAGTAAAAGATCTTTTCTGGTATAAGCACAGGATGTAAAAAAAGCCATTTTTTAATCAAAACTCTTCACTTCAGTTTAAGCATCTCAGGAAAGCTTTTGCAAATAAAACACCATGAAACATGTTGCAAATAAAAATGTACCCTTCAATTCCAGAAAAGAAAGAGCTCAGCAATGATATTATGAACTCCATAAAATCACAATGGCATAGAGGAGGTGAACAGAAAAATGACATAATTCAAGAACTAGCCAGAGTTCTAAAACAATCAAACAAACAGAAGTATTTTCCCCAAATCATGAATCATTAAACTGGAGAATTTAATGTTAGAGGTAATTTTGAAGGCTGTGCTGGTTTTGGCTGGGATAGAGTTAATTTTCTTCATAGTAGCTGGTATGGGGCTGTATTTTGGATTTGTACTGAAAACAGTTTTGACAACACAGGGATGTTTTCATCACTGCTGAGCAGTGCTTACCCAGAGCCAAGGGCTGTTCTGCTCCTCACCCCACCCCACCAGCGAGGAGACTGGGGGGGCACAAGGAGTTGGAGGGGACACAGCTGGGACAGCTGACCCCGACTGACCAGAGGGATATTCCAGACCATAGGACGTCATGATCAGCAGATAAACCTGGGGCAAGAAGAAGGAAGGGGTGGATGTTCGGAGTGATGGCGTTTGTCTTCCCATGTCACCGTTAGGTGTGATGGAGCCCTGCTTTCCTGGAGATGGCTGAACACCTGCCTGCCCATGGGAAGTGGGGAATGAATTCCTTGGTTTGCTTTGCTTGCGTGCGCAGCTTTTGCTTTCCCTATTAAACTGTCTCTATCTCAGCCCACGAGTTTTCTCACTTTTACCCTTCCGATTCTCTCCCCCATCCCACTGCAGGGGAGTGAGTGAGTAGCTGTGTGGTGCATAGTTACTGGCTGGGGTTACACCATGACAAAGGCCAAAAATTTGGGTGAAGTCAAAAACGATTCAGATGAAGAAGGGAAAAATCTGTCATCAGTAGCTCAGCACGAAGGTGCAGTTAGAACCTGTGCTTCAGGAGGATCATGAACTGCTGTGAAGCTCGGAGATTATATCAGGGAAATGTTGTGCCATTCTGAAAATTTAGCCCTTTTTTTCTGTTGCAGACCATTACACAAATGAGGCTAGAAGGACCATTGTTTTAACTCAACAGGGTGGTACATTCTTACTGTTCAGTAAAAGGTTCACCACTGAGAAGTGGAATATCTCCAGATCACAGGCTGGCGATTTTGAGCAGTTCATTCCTGCTGTTTTCTTGCTAACAGTTTTGGAACACATACGTCCTCTGTTTTAAGTTGCATTTGCAGAGGTATTTTTTTCAGAAGAATGGAGGTAAACAAATGCATATACAACAAATCATTCAAAGGAACAAGTCTAGGAGGTCAAATTATTATGTTGACATATCCAAACTATCCAAACTGGCCACAGGAGGTGAATCTCTGGTGCAGCCATCAGATTGTCAGAAAGATCTCTGCAGCCTTCAGAATGGGCAAAGACAAGGCTTAGTACATTTACTAGAGCTTGGGTGGTTTTCAAGGGTGCACAGGCTGCGTGCTGAGGTCAGTGACATAGTGGGGGAACTGGATGGGCTGGGTATGAAATCTCAGTCATGTTTGCCATTTGAGGTCAACGGTTATCGCATCATTCGTTTGAGGTAGAAACTGATAAGACCTATGCTATTTCAGTTCAAGGGATAGAAGTGGATGCTGTACAGTAACAATAATAAGAACAGCAAGAGATTAAAGCATTGCCTGTGGTTTGGTTCAGCTGTCTGCCTCCCTCCCTGGTTGGCAGGTGTGGCATGATACCTCCCGAAGTTAAGTGCTATGGTAGCCCAGGAGAAAACATCTAGGGAGTGGAGTTCAGTTTCATATGACAGTGTAAAAGCCTAATTCATGCAGTGTAATGCCTAGAGCAACACAGCAGTGGCTAAAACAGCTGAGATCTTTCTTGATAAACATTTACTTCTGTGTAATCTTCTCCATGTTGGACTGGAGATACCAAGAGGGCATGCAAAGGGAAGTTTCCAAAGTAATAATGGGACATTCCAGATCACTATTGTGGGTCTAAAATGGTCATTGTGCAGGCAGTAAAAAAACATGGGATAGCTGCCTCAGTTATGAAATTATCTGAAGTCTGACTCTAAGACGGACTCACTGCTCCAGAAACTGTCTGTGAAGAAAGTATTTCAAGCAGATTCACTGCTGACCTATTGCCAGGAATGGCAATATTTTGGACAGAAAGAAATTGTTGTATGTATATAATGAGATTGTTTGGCTGATCTTTCCTGTTTTTTCCTGTCCTTGCAAGTGTATCACAGTGCAAGGGGCAATGGGAGTGGCTGTGGTGACTGACTGAAAAGACCTCATCAAAATTTTAGGTCCAACAACAGTAATCTCCCTTAGAAGTATATGAAGGTAATTATCTTAACACAGTGAAATATGCAATACAAAGAAGCACCTGACAAGGCAAATTACAGTATTTGAAGTGTAAATTAGGCACTAGACCAGTAGACATGTAATTAGCCAATCAAAAAATACCACAAGTGGATTTTCATGCTCATTGTTTCTGTCCACCCGCAGTGTCTTAAATATCTCCTGTTTCTCAAAGTATGGAGGGGTGATGCTTGTTAATCTATTTCTTCTATTGGAAATCTCCGTGGGTACCTGTATCTATCAAGAATTTCTCATCCTCTCACAATGGGATCAGTCTTGGACTAGAGGGTCACTGTCCCCTTTTCCTTTCCTGCAGTGACTACACTTGCAGTGATGGAGTTTGGAGCAACCCCTACAGCTGAGGTAAATCTTTCCAAAAGGCTATGGACCAGGTCCTGAGCAGTCAAACCAACCCACCAGCAACTGCACCAGTTCAGTTTAGTTTCTCTGACAGCCTTTTGTAGGAGAAATACTTCGTTCCAGGGGACAAGATTTATTTTCAGAGCTCTGAAAGAACCCACTTATCTAACCCAGAAGCCAGAAGGAGCAGTCACTGCACAAAAATTAGGCTTGCAAAACAGGGCAAGTTCTCAAGATACTTGAAATGTATACCTTTGTAAAGGTTTGTATAAGTAATATTCAGTAAATACACTTAAACCCGAACCAATTTTTTTTTCTGATGTTAGCTCTGTTTTCAGGTGTAAGATCATTCAAGAAGCACATCTGTTCATTTGTTTGCACTGATACTTCTTTAAATCTCTCTTGTAGTCTAATGCTCTGTTAGCTGGAATTCCCTAGGTGTGCTAAATCCCAAATAAGAGCAGGTACCAAGTACTTTGGGTCTCTGGGCCAGAATGCTTTGTAATTTTTAATTTTTAATTAATTATAGGAAGGAAAGATTAGAGTGAGGTTGTGGGGGTCTATTTTCATGTTTGTTTGTTTGTTTGTTTAAAAAGGTAGTAAAAAGTACACCAAAAATCATGTACTCATGCATATGTCTCACAGGTTAAGATCAGGAATTTCTGAAACACCATCTCAATTAGTCACACTCGGTACCAGGCAAATCCTTTTATAGTTTGTGGTTTTAATATGGTACGTGAATTTATAACACCACACTGGTAGAATTCAGTGTTCACAAACACCTTAACAGCACCCACAAAATAGAATGGCAAGAAAATTCTACATGAAAATCTGCAGCAAATAAGTGCAAATATGGAATTACTGTTCTCATATTGTGGGCTCTAAGTACACACTTACTCAGGAAAAGATAGCCAAACAATATTGCAACCCATAAACAGAGATGGTCAAGTCAACCTTTAGCTGAAGCTCTGGCCTATAAAAACTGTTTTTGAAGCTGCCTAGTCCACGACTATGAATAAGGATGAAAGACTATCTTAATTGTTAAACCTAATATATTCTTCAGAACTATATTTGAAATTATTAACAGCATTGAAATGCTGAGAAAACAAAGTTAATGAGCATTTATCCTTGAAAAATGTTACTCTGGAGGCAAATTTGTTGATGTTATAACTACATGTTTTTAATAGATCTGTGGGTATTTAAAATCTAATTTAAAGGTATCTTAATGTATTTCTTATTTCCTTCTTGCAAAATTTTAATAAGAAACCAGAGGACTACTCAATTCCCTGAAAGTGCATAAACAACAAAGTGCAGAATGTAAACTGCCAGTTTCCAAGCCTTCACCCAAAGCAAGCCCGAAACATTTTTTTTTTTCCTGAGGCCTAAACTTTTCACTTGTTCTTTTCTCATTACTTTCCCTTGCCTGGGCAAATATCATAATTCAGCCTCTCTTGGAAGGAGATGTTCCAGGAACATGGGACAACAGCTCCTCAAGCAGGCCTGAGATCAGCATCACTTTGTTGCTGCTACTGACCCTACTGTGGTCAGGCAATGACCATCCAGCTGCCTTCATATCAAGTATTAGGATTGTAAGACCCAACATGTCTGGTTTACACCCTTCTCTGTCCTCTCTATCCTTTATTTCTATGTAATTTTCTTCTTATCTGGTTCCAAATTATTACTGAATGTAACAGGCTTGTCATTCCTGCAGAAGTGATATGTTGTCAGGGTACTTTAGGAGACATTTGGCAAATGTAGTTAGTAATCTGACTGCTGTCCATAGAAATATAAGGTTGTAAGACTCATTTTGATTTATTGTTGACAACTTAAAAATGTCCTATGCCTGTTATGCATTGCAGAAGAATTTTTGTTACAAGTTGTTTTGAAATGAATACTGAAAATGCATTAATCTATACAGACTTCTGGCAAAATCTTCATCATTCACTTTCAGATGTTGAGACAAATTAATAACAGGTACAGACCTTGTCCATTAAGCCCTCAACTTGCAAACACTGATGTAACACACAAATAATTCAGTGGAAGATTGGGTGACTACTTCCATGTCCACAAGGACTTTCAGGACAGGGGCCCAGAGGTGGAGAAAGGAAACAGACAGTATTACTTCACCTCTTCTAGGTCAGTACACCTCTCCAAGGCCAGTTC
>NW_010973231.1:945270-985067 GCF_000737465.1 Haliaeetus leucocephalus
GTCCAGAGGAGAGCCACGAAGATGATCAGAGGGCTGGAGCACCTCCCCTGTGAAGACAGTCTGAGAGAGTTGGGGTTGTTCAGCCTGGAGAAGAGAAGGCTCTGGAGAGACCTTGTAGCAGCCTGCCAGTACTTCAAGGGGGCCTACAGAAAAGATGGGGAGGGACTCTTTATCAGGGAGTGTAGTGATAGGACGAGGGGTAGTGGTTTTAAACTGAAAGAGGGTAGATTTAGATTAGGTATTAGGAAGAAACAAATGGTTAGTATGCAAAAAGGTTAGTGATGACAGTCCCACATAATCCACCACAGTTTTTCTCTACAGTCAGCTTGTTTTTCCAAGAAAGCATTTAAATAGGTAAGTCCTCAGTCTGAAAAGAAAGAATAGCCTTGTGATTAAGACATTTGATTTGCATTTCAATTTGGGTCCTGTTCCTGTCTTTTTCTTTCTGTCCTACTGCCCCACTTCATTTGCCTGTTCCTCATTTTTCTCTTCTATAAAGTGGAGTCAAACCTTGGTTTTGCCTATTTGGGCAGGGTGTTTCCAAAGCAGAAGTATGCACTGGAGGCTGATAGGGACCTTTTCTTCTGAAAAACACCAAAGAATCTCAACTGCTGAAAAGTGAAGTTTTTGTGTTCAGCCATCCCTAGCTCCACAGCTTTTGGGGATAATTTTTGCTTCTTTTGTTAATCAAGTTTTTAAATTTTGTCATTCAAGGAGTTGAAGTTAACTAAATATGAGCTTTAGGTTTAAGTGTCATGCACAGTATTTGTTGCACAAGGCCAGGGGAGAAAACACTTGAAAAAACCCTCACTGGATTTACTCAGGTCCAGGAGAAGCAGCAGACAGCCAGGTAAGATGAAGTGTAGCAACAGAAAATGCTTCGAGCTGCTGAAGAAAGTTGTTAGGATTAGAGATGGAAAAGGCAGGATGCTAGTGACATTCTGAAGGACCTCCCAGTAGTGGAATGGCTTACTACTTCACAAATTAGCCCCAAGGCATTCCTGAGAGGCAGGAATTTGCCCATGACACCACCATGGATCTGCCGAGGGAGGATAATTCACCCACCCTCCCACAGGAGAGGTGGATTCACAGATTCCTCAAAGCCCAGGCAGTTTATGAGTTATTGTGTACCAGCAGAACAGATCTAATCTGTGATGCTGAAAAGACCTCCTGTGTGCCAAAGAAGAATGTCAGCTACTTGTAGCTTACAGTCATTTCTGTTGCAGGCAATGCCCACCTAAAACCAAGTAATGGCATGTTTACACCACTCAGGAGTGTGTGTGGTGCCAGGGCAGATCTGGGGATGATGGTCAGTACGCTTATCCCATCTGGGGATGATGGTTGCTAAGCTGGGGTCCCAGAGGAAGCACACCTGCACTGGTGCAAGGCTGTGCCCAGCCAGATACACCTGCCTTTCAGAAAGCTGGCATCTGTCTATCCATGTTCTTCTGGACTTTTTTTTGCAGCAGTCAGCACTTCACCCTAAGGAATTCACTACAGCCTGTTTTTCCCAAAGTACCCAAAAAAGTTACAAAGGAAAACTACACCACCCACCCCCCCGCTCTGCTTGCTCTCTTGGAGCATCACATGGACATATTGGCAGTCTACTGTTTTGTCAGTATCTCCATCTGAACTGTAAGTTGAAATGGTCAGAAGACATTGACTCAAGTGCCAATCTAAGCATGCAGTACAGATTTCATACCAGCACTGTTATACAAAAACCACATAGCTCTCCTTTTTGGCAGCACTGCCTCTGGAGGGATTGAGTTCACAGAAGATTATCAGCTGGGTTACACAAATGGTCAAAACTGAAGTGATGCTGCTCACTCAAGGGCTTGTAGTCAACTGGGCGTGAAGCTTGCCTAGTTTAATAAATGCCAGTGAGAACCCCACGCAGCAAGACGTCTTTGAGGGTAAGTGCCCAAATACAGTGTGCATTTTTCTACCTACGCTGGCTTCATGTACCACAAAAGCTCATCCCACCTGATGCTCACACCACATAACAAACGCTGTGCAGAGATCTCCAACCCCACTGCAGCCAGGCAGTTCCCGTGGTGTTGCATCGCTCTGTGCAGGCTTGGACATTGAAGCAACCCAGCTGGAAATTGCTGGGCAGATTCCTCTAGCTCAGCCCAGCACTGCACCACAGCTGTAGTGCTTCTGACACCAGCCGGCTCCGTGCAGAAGCAGTTCAAGTGCCTCTGCACTGTGGTTGCCACTGCTTCACTTTTCAAGGTTACCTCATTTGGTATCTGAAGAAGTATTTGCAGTTACTCTGTCTTCTGTGACTGCGATGTTAAGTGTGGTATAAAAAAACATTCAAAAGAGAATCCAAACCCATTGCTTTTTGGCCAAGAGCAATTTTAAGCATGCAATTCCTGTGAAATGTCTGCAGTGGTTATTTTAGGGTTATGTTCCTTTCTAAATTCCTTTACACTTCTGTACAAAAAAAGGGTTTTGCTAGCAACCTCTGTTGCCAATTCTACTGCAAGCAGGAACACAACCTTTACAAAAGATAAACACAAGTGGTGTGAGAACTGCCAAGCAGTCCAACAGTGCTAATACCTCTTTATGAAAAACAAACTGTAATGCTAATTTACAGAGTTGAAGAGTAAAAGGAGATGTATCCACACTTAGACTATTCAAGTGTAGCAATTACTTTCAGATCTTAAAATGGAGCTTTCCCTTAAGCCAAGCTGCTACCTCCTTTCCCTCACTGTGAGGAAGCTTTGTTGAGGACAGCTAGACTTGACTTTCAGAAAATGAGTGCATTTAGCAAGTGAAGGATAAGGTTTAAGTCTCACACCCCTGCACACAGGGACTAATATTTCACTTCAGAGGTGGCCTTACAACTAAGTGAGGGCACTAGAAGTGTGCTAGCCATCAGTGTTAATAGGATTATTGTATTTGATGAGAGTTCAGTTTCTCCACGCCTGAATATACTTTAGAGGTACACAAGTCAATGGAAGCTGTCTTTGTTGCAAATAGCAGGAAACATCACTAGGAGCGTATCAGCTTTGGTATAAACAGTGTGGTTTCCTCCAGGTCCGTGGCAGCTAAAAGATCTGCTCTCTATTACCAACTGCCTAAGAGTCTAATACTTCACCTTTCTAACACAGAAGTGGACACTGATTTCAGTGAGGAGCATGACGAATTTCACTATCTCTGTGGTTAACACATTTGTTCACACCACAGGATAAACAGAGGCTTTAAATCAATTAGTGAATGTTTATAAAGTTCCTTACAGTTTAAAAAGCTAAGTGCAAGCTATTATTACCTTCCTGTTATAATTCTGCTATCATTAATCTTTTCTGCTTTTTAGGGGGAAGACAGCTAACAACCTCCTTAAAATTTGATTTGTTTGTATTAATCAGAACTATTATCCAAACTTTTCCCGAAGTGAATACATTAAAAACTGCCAAAACCTAATTGTTACCCAGTTAGTTAACAAAGCTATGGGGTCTTTTAGGTTATTTCTCTTGGGCAAAGACATGGATGGCGGAGTCAAGTGCCCTAGAAGCAGCATGTGCACAATTTTCTTGCATGCCAGGGCAATCCAACAGAAGGTGGCTATTTTTTTGCTCACAGCTACAAACTGCTTTCAGCCAAGGCTCAGCACAGGACACTCTTGGTGCACTTTTTCTGTACAGTGCTGCTGTTTCACAGTGGGCCCAGTGTTTTCT
The DNA here is from genome assembly GCF_000737465.1 of Haliaeetus leucocephalus. Lineage (NCBI taxonomy): Eukaryota > Metazoa > Chordata > Aves > Accipitriformes > Accipitridae > Haliaeetus > Haliaeetus leucocephalus. The sequence goes on from NW_010973231.1 coordinate 948,954, forward strand.
TGATCTCTTTCCCCACTTTTCTGGTGTTCCTCTTTTCCTTCTCCTTATCAAGATGCCAGGCTATTGCCACTGTCCTCTATCATACTATTTCCTACTGCACACTGTTCCTGTGTGTGCTTTTTTTCAGGTCTATACCTGGATTTTACCTGAGGTCCATACTTGGGTTATATTACATCTAACTTAAGAAGGACAAGAGCAGAGACGCATGGCTGAGAAGAACAGAAAGCAGACGGTCAGGTCTCAGAAGGGACAGTAAGAAAGACTCTTCTTAAGGACCCGGATGGGACTGTGTGACTTTTATCATTGAAAGATGCTGGACTAAGAACAAGAATGTGATATAGGTCCCTCTCTTCAAGAATGGAGCAGGAAGGCAAAGATCTGTTTACGAGCCCTTTTAATTTCTGTTTTTCTGAGTTCTGCATTTTTGTTGGTTTAAGAGTTTTGCTTTCATAAATCTAGCTTTCACATTTGATTATTTTTTTCCCTTGGAATTTCTTACTTTAGGGAAAAGATTCATGCAGATCCACATCAAAGCTCTGGGAAGCCTCACCACAGGTGACTATTTATAGTGTCATCTGGGGATGAATTTTGTAAGAAATTTGTATTCAGAAAAATTGAGCAGGCACAGCACAAGACTTGGCCAGGATATAATAACTTTTCCCTGTAATTATCTTAATGCCTATGTTCAATTGTCCTAGATGACTGGCTCTGAAAGGACTTCTATGAAAGAAATGAAACTGCCTTTTCTGGCAAAGCAGGATATAAACAGGAGCTGAGGGAAAGGTAGGAGTGAGTATTTGGTGTGGGAGAAAAATGGATGTTCCTGCCCTTTTTGCAGACTGCATCCGAAAGCCTCTTGTCACCCCGCCAGCTTGTCTGTCATCTGTCACTTTTCCAATTTGCCTGTCAGCAAGACAGAAGGAAATTGCTTTGGATGAAAGTTATTGACTGTGTCTTGAGAAATCTGAATCCAGTCCTCAGCTCTGTCCCAGGGCCTCAGGATGTGATAATCTTAAGATAGCTTCTGTAAAGGCATCCCAGGCTGCCCTCTGCCTGCCCACTCACTGAAGGGAAAGAAAACTTCCCCAAACCTTTTGCTGGTGCTTTACTCTGCTGTCACTTCAGAGGACATAGGTACACGTTGTGCTTACGTGTCCTAACAAATGCAGCTGAGTCCAATCTCCATAGGGCACTTCAGGTGTTTCTGTATTGCAAACAATTATTTCACAAACCTATGGGAAGTATATATTTTCCCTCCATTTTACATGTGGAGTACAGATGGGGAATCTGTAACCTGGCAGCTTTGGCAGCATGGTCTGATAGTGCCACGAACTTTTGATGTGTGCCGCATGTGACCCAACACCCACAGAGGCAGCATGCTCCATCTCTGTGGCAGGGTATCTTTCGTCCTGGGTTGCAGCTAGCCCCAAAGGTGTAAACAGAGATTTAAACCAAAAAGAAATCAAAACATGTGAAAGCATTAGCTGAGTCTTAAAAAACCTGCAGCAGTACTCAGCAAACACTCACTGTGTTCATAGTCCTGAAGCTAAAGCCATGTGGGCCAAGTATTGAGGAGCTCTGTGAGCCAGTGCACTTGTCCGAGCAGGGATGAGCTAAGATGGTGGCAAGCATGAATTTAAATGACAACTTCAGCCTTTGCGGCACTCAGGACAAAACCTGACATCAACACATAGTTGATTGTGACTGCAAAGAGGTAGGTTTCTTTCTCTCTCCACTTTTTCAAAATTAGGAAAAAGTCCTGTTGTTAAACTAGTAGGACAGAGAGATACCAACATCAATCTGCCTTGGACTATATTTAACTTGATGTTATCAAATGGCATGCAGGATATCTTGTGGCAATGCCTGTCATTCCTTAGCATCTTCCCTTCACATCTCCCACCTCCACTTCTTCATACTCAAAATAATAACTTTCTGATTTGCTGTTATTATATTCCAATCTCCCGAAATCATATTGGCAGACAAGACAGATCTGTCTGTATATTTTCCTTAGCCTCAGAAAACTTTGTTTCTTAACACATAAAAGAAAAAATTGAAGAGCTCTGAAAATACCTTCCACTGGCTTTTTTTCTGGTTTCAGTTATAACATTCTCATTCCAGTCGCTTTCCTGACTGCAGATGGTGCTTATTGGATGTGCAGAAGTATGATATGTAATTTTAAAGTAAAGTAGCACCTTTAGATCCCTACTTTCTTTTGATTTAGTCAAAAGAGGCAACTTTGAGACTACTTACCTCCTTTCTGGAAATTACTAATGGTATCTGAGTGACAAGGTACTGCCATGTACAATACATGCAAATCCCTGGATCCCAGGTCTGGTGAAAGCTGAGGCTATGGAGATGGAGGAGACTGCCAGGAGGGGAAGGGAGCATTTTAACATCTTCTTTACTGTCTTTTGTGAACTGCCTGGGCTCTTGTTGGAGCCAGCTGATGCAGCCCACCTTTGATATAAGAACTGACCATGGTTCCAGTCTAATTACAGCATGGTAGATGGTGTCTGTGTGCTTTTATAGCACTTGCCAGAATGGTATCAAAATATTTCATAGGTAAATTAGGTCTATAATGTTTCCTGGTGGACATCAGGATCTTTTGATGCTTTGCTGGAGAAGCAGGCATTACTTGGCACAATTGTTCTCTCTTTTCCTTTCTGCTGTATTAACCTATGGCAATACATACATCTTTGTGAAGAGAATGGTTTTGCAAGATGCTCTGAAAAGAAGGCTAATCCACAGTCTGGTAATATCCTCTGAAAGTTAAGTTTGTATCTCAAGAACAGTGTCTATAATTCAGACTCTTTGTGCTGGGCTCCAGGAGCTGCACTGGTGAAGTCATGAAGGAGTCATGAATGATGATAAGATCAGTAATATAACTTTACCCAGAGCAGTGACCAATAGTCTTCGAAACCGGAACTAAGATTTTGAAATGACTGAGAACATGGATGAAAAAACTGACCCCAAGAATAATGTACTAATAGTGGACCATGCCCCCGAGAAGGTAAACTGCTGCATTCTCCATTATAGTGCAAGTCACCTGTGGTTTAAATTTTTGCCTGTGTGTGTAGTAATCTTACTATGTACCATCTTTTCTTATTAGTATGAAAGGAATTTTGGCATTGGAAGGCCTAATGAATTAAAGCCTTGTTGGGGTACACAGTGGAAAGAGAGATTTACACTTGATGTGGACAGTGTTTGGTGTTTTCTAATTAGGGGATAGGGCAGTAAGCTTTGTGACATGTTAATTTGTTATATCTGGCATGTATTTTGACTAAGTGGAAAGAAAAGTTGCTTTAATTCCTAAAATGGGTAAGACATTGAATGAGACAAGTTGTTTTCATTTGAAAATATTTGATATATGTGTAAGATATGCTATCATGAGGTAAATGTAAATGAAATTAAACCAGAACAACACAGGACACTAAGTTTATTGCCGGGTGATATATATCAGCTCTAGCTAATTAATAAACATGTAAATTAGGCAAGCTGAGGATAAAGAATGTGTCAAAGAATCGCTTTTTGGAATGATTCCTCAAGATGATGTCATCATGGCTATCATTTATCTTGTTTCTACCACACTAATGGTGTAAGTATGGAGAAGCTTCTCTGGTTTGGTAAAGCTATCTTGGATTTCAGCAGTAAAGATAGTTATTCCAGATTTTGTTTGACTGTTTAAGGAAGCAAATCTCATACAAGCTACAAACTTCATAAATTAGAAACTTCACTAAACAACAGGATTAATACATGAGAACCTCGAAGAAGATAAAGCAAATATGGAGAAAAAATGTTGGAAGGAAATCTTTTTTCTGTCTAAGTAGTAAGTTAAATGCAGAGTTCACCATCTCGAGAAGGAAGCAGCAAGCAGAACTTTCTTCCTGTGGGAGAAAAAGGCAGTCCCTCAGAGAATTGCTCCCTGCTTATCAGATTTATGTCAGTTCTGCTTGGACTGAGGACAGTGTCTACATCTCAGTGCCAGTCTCTCCTCAGTATGAGAACAACTTTGTATAGCAACAGACTAAGAAGGAAACAGCGGCACCTGACAGTACCAGCAACCGTCCCCAGCAGCAGAAATGACAGTGCCTCCTCTGCCATTTGAGTAGTCTCATATGGACACCACGGTGCAAGGGTTCAAGCTGTAGAGCTTGGGCCCTGGATGGGTAGGCTCCCCAGGTAGCTTTTCCTGCACACAAGACCCCAACTTGACTTGCATGAGCCCACCACGACTAACTATGCCTCATGCAAGGGCTCAGCAGTGAGGTTTTTTTACCAGGGACATCTTATGATGGGCTTGCCGAAGAAAATTCCTAGTTGAGCCACATGTTTATGGAGCCCCAGTAGTTCAGTCCTCCTCTGCGTCTTGCCCTGCCTCAGCACTACCCTGCCATCCCCGTGTAGGAAATAGCCTGCGCATGGGAACACCACAGCAGGGATGTTTCACTTGGGCTGCAGGGACCTCCAGACCAGGCTGCCCTTGTCTCTGATCAACCCCTGCTCAACAGCTGAAAAAGGAGCACAGCAGTGTGACAACATCAACACATAAGAAAACAGAGCAAGGCACACATTTCACTGGCTCTCCCACTCTGGAGAGATCTTGCTTGACCCCCTGTTTAATCAGACTGCACAGAGGAGACTCGTAAAGCTGGAGTCTGCGCCCGCTGGGCTTCCCTTTTCACCTTGCTTCCTATGACCTGGCAGTTCTGGTCCCACCAACTTTCCTCAGAGACCAAATATGTTTATTAATGTGATTGTTGGATAAAAATAATAGCAACTCCCAAACTCTGTAGTGTGAGAAGGGGTTGGGAGAGGACTACATGTACCTGCGAACATAAAGAGAAGCAAGAAAGCCCAAGACACTCCACCTGTTAGAGCACTGAAAACATGCTACGCGTACCACATCAACTCCAGCCAGCTCAGAAGGAAAGACTAGATCCGTGCTCATCCTGTGGGTCCTTAAAATTGGGTAAGAGGAGCGTGTGTGCATGCGGACTGCCCATGCGAGGGGCTGCAGGCTGCCTGTGCTCGCCCCAGGCACTGGTGGGGACAGGGTGGGCACATCGGTCTTCCACCATGTGTGGAAACCTCTTGGCAACACTTGTGCGAGGCATGCACCTCCCATGTAATCAGCCTCGAAACAGGTAGTGATTTAGCTCCTACTCAGTCATTTTAAGTGATTTTTCTCTCAGTTAAGGCACTTGTCTCAGTTCAGAGAGTCTGGGATAGGCTGGAATAGGTAGCCCCTTTGCTAATCTGTTTTAGTCCTAACAGAGCAAGGCAGGTTAGCAAAGGGACTACCTATGGCAGGGCTACCTGTTCCTAACGGAGCAAGAGGTACGGAGTGATTCCACTTGATCTGTGGGACATCTGGAGCTGGGCATAGATTAGTGACCTTGTGGCTTGTGGGGCATTTATCAGACAGAGGCTGCCAGGATGAAAGGCAAGGACTCCCTGCACTTTTAATCGCACTTTTCATCTCCTTTTTTTTTTTTTAATTCCATCTCCTAAAATTAACGTTTGCAGCAGATCTGAAGGAAGATCTCTCTTCCATTCCTCTCCTACAAGAAAGCGTGCAATTGTTGCCTGGGGTTAGACGCCTACAAACTTCAATGACTTTCCAATTAAACTTTTACAAAGCTTGTTTGGTAGAAGAGCCAAGCACGGTGAAACTGCCGGGGCTTGGTGGCCCTCTCCTGGCCACACTTGTGCCATGCACTTGTCCTCAGACAAACCCCGCTGCAGCGCAGTCCCAGGCTGCGCACTGTGCTGTGCCTTGCTTGGCAGCTTGCTGGTAGCAGGCAGCAGCTAAGAGCACTCACGCAAAATCAGGCAAGAAGTTGAATATATTTATTTTGGATTATACAGGACTCCTTCATGGCTTATGTACTGGCATTTTGCAAAGTGGCACGCTAAATACAACCAAAGCTCCTTTATCACTTGCAATATGAGGCATTGTTTAGCCCAAATAAATGTTTAGAAGTATGTTAATCATTACAGGTGGGATCCATCTCACCCAGCTTCGGTCCCTCAGGTCTTCTGACACCAATTCTATGTTAGCATCCTTTACAGTCATTCCCTCGGCCTCTTTCAGGTGGCAATTAAATGCTTTCTCAGGCTGCCTATTTCTCTCCACCTCAGAAGCAAGTGATCAGTGCCATCCACCACAATATAGTCAGTTAGCTTTCCTCTTTCCTTGTGAGAGCCTGGTTGTCCTCTTATTTTCATTAGGGTGGAAAACATTTATTCCAGTGAAGTCCATCACACTGCCTTGGTGTGGAAAATGGTGTAGATAAAAGCAGAACTGGGCCCCAAATCTCTTTAAGGATAAAGGGGGGTTTTGCCACTACTGGAATCCTGTCTCTTCCTTCCTCTCTCCCCTTTCTTCTCCTCCCTGCCTTCCCTCATCTCTCTTAGTTGGAAACCATTCAGGGCTTGTGAGCCTCCTCTTTTGTCTGGCAAATTCTTCCTGCCTTCATTTTAAATATTTAAGACTAAAATATTTGAAATACAGTACACTGACAACATGTCTTTCATAAAGACTGATAAGTCACTTAGCAGGAAAAAGAAATAAAAATACCCATTCATGATACATTGCTGATGGAGTTTGCAGATGACAGAAAAGACTGGGCAGTGCTAAATAATATAAAGTGTTAGGTCACTGTTACAGTATAATCTGAATTATCTGATGAAGTGGAGAGATTTAAAGGCTTATGTTGTTATAACACCACACATTATATGTATGTAGGAACATAGGAATTCCCACAGCATCAGGGTCTCTGTCCTAAGAAGCTGTGACTGTTTCTTGCATCTTTTTTAACCAGCTGAACTTGAGTACCCAGTGCAACCACTGAGCCAAAAGCATCAACATGGCCCCAGGAGAGACAAACTGCCAGCTATGAGAAGAGACCATTGCCCCGTCTTTGGCCTGAGTAGGGGCATGCGTACAACTCCACACCCAGTCCTCTGCCCCTAGCTCCATAGGGTGCTGGAAAAACAAAGCAGGTGTCAAAGAGGAACAAAAAAGAAAATCAGAGAAGTGGAAAATGTGCTTTTCTCATGCAAAATAGAGGTGTTGGTTCATATCGCTTATACAACAGAGGGTTTGAACAAAATTTCTAAGAACCCACATGAGAACAAAACTGAAAGAGCTCTCAGACCTGTAGGATATAACGAGTTAGTAGGACAGGAAGCAGAAGTTAAAAACATTCATACTGAAATAAAAAGATAAATGACATGCCTGGAAAAAAGAGAAGGGGATATAAAGGCATACAGTAACATCCCACAGTAAGATTATTGAAGGCATTGATATCTAAGAGCAAGAAGCAGCCTTTCTTCAGCATTTCAGAAGTGTGTGTCATGCCAAGATCTCATTAATTTGTCTCTGAAAATCTTACACTCGAAGTTAAGTATGAATACATAACATAAATTGATAGCTGATCTAAACCTTTGTCAGCATAGCAATCACTGGGAAAGCAAAGCACAGAAAGAGCTTTGTGGCTATTAATAAGCTGATTGTTATCACTCTTATTTGCAGCAAGGTGATTACTTCCTAAAGTGTAGGCTCACGGTATGAAAAGACTGACAGTAAAAACCGACCAGACTTGCCCCTGATTGAGAGCCAAACCCCTAATCCTGGTTTAAAAAAAAAAAAAGTATGTGCTCCCCATGAAAGGCAATTCAGGGCTGCCTTGGTCGCAGGCAGCACTGCTCAGCTGCAGGGCTGCTCCAGGCTGTGCAGTCCCATCTCCTTGGCTTCATCCCCGCTACAGCTCTTGACTGTAACAGGGCATCACTGCAAAGAAACACATCAGCTAACAGCACGCTAAAATGACTCTGCAGCACTCTGCAGCCTTGGAGAAACAGTATTAGGTTGGTTGATGATGGCTACAGCCTGGTACAGGAAGGTGCTTAAATTTCCAATTTAGAACAATATTCTGCTATAAACATCTAATAGTGCTAAATCCTAACAGTCACTCTTACAATAAGCAATGCATTATAAAACCTGAACATTTATTACCCTGCTTTTCTGGAAAGATTTGTTATCATCTGTAGCATTCTTCTGAGATTAGTACTGTTATTACAGGCTCCTTTATACTTCTTCATATTTGTGCCTATGAAGGCAGGACAGGGTCATGCAACCTCTGAGATTATGAGACCTTCCTAATATTGCCTTGTGTTCCTCATGTGTTGGCTTGCTCCAGACTGAATCACTCTCACATGGGCAGAGCTATCCTACTGTTGACTTCTGTAGACTTTTGCTGCTGGAGGAAAAGGCAGTACCTACACTTCCTGAACTTTAAAAGTCCTGAACTCTGAATTCAAAGGAAGACCTGGAGTTGCTTCATAGACTTTCTTGCTTTTCTACTTCTCCCATCACCTGTTCAGTAAAACAAATCTCTGTTTCTCTCTGGGACAAAACACCAAGAGAGCTGTCAAATGCCAAAACATAAGAAGTCTTTGGACTGTGAGAACAAAAAAAGAAGCGGCCAAAATATGAATTGCCCTGCCTGTAGTCAAAGGCCTTCTGATCTGCAGGTCCAAATAGAAAGAAAAAAAAATCATTTTAGCTGCCAGCGTGCTTTAGCCATTTTAAAATCACATTTAGGTGAAGTTGAAAACAAAACTCCACTTTGAAACTAAAAATCAGTATTTTGTTCAAGTGTCCAAAAATGCTGTAACTGTTTCTACTTTTTACTTTTCCAATACTCTAAATGATTCTGTCAATTCGGCTAGAACTTGCTGAATAATTTCAGCCAATTCTCAAATGGCTTTTTTCTTTTCTTTTTTTTTTCCCTTCAAATGATGTGGCTTTGTTTTGTCTTTAAAACAGGAGATGGAATGGTACTTCCTTGCAAGACCTCATTCCTGCATGTGTATGGGCACACAGTACTGTGCATGATCCTTTGGAGAGGGAGACAGGGCTAATACTTCCTTCAGCCTCAGAAAGAGAGAGATTAATACTAATAAGTTGCTAGGACATCCTTTCCCTGTCTCTCTCACTTTTTTTAGCCCATTGGGATGTACACAAACTTAGAGAGAAAATGTCTTTCCTTTTTCACCCTAAGCATTTGTTATAGGTAAGTCTATCATACCCCATCCCTGTATTTTTAGAGCACAGAGAGAGTTAGTTGGCTGTCTAGCTCCAAAATACTGGATTAGACAGACTGAGGGTTCAACTGAGTACAACTCCACTGCTACAGCCCTTCGTAATGACCTTGGCAAGTCATGCATTCCCCTGCCAGTACTACAGAAAAGAACTGCAGATTCTTTTTTCCCAAGTAACATGCATACACCTTTAATTTCCCAAAGAGTCCGATTCCCACTTGGAATTATATATCACTGCTAAATCATTGCTGCCGAGGACGTCCATCCACTCCGGCCACGGTGAGCAGGGCTGCTGACGGCCAGGGACTCACAGCAAACCATTTGGACCCCTGGAAGACCATCTTTCCTCATGCAAACCAACAGACTTGAAGGTGACAAGGCACCTCAATCTGACAGCCCTGGACTTTGCCTACCCACTTTGTCTTATCTGGGGGGACTGAAGGAGTACCTGAGGCTCATCTTCTTTTCTGGAACTGGAGATTTCATTTCTTCTCCTGCCTGAACCCCGGAGGGCTGTTTCCAATGGTCTAGTAGGTAAAAAGTTTGGTCCAAGCCATGTATCTTGCATCAGACTGCATGGCCTTGGGGAGGGTGGGGATGTTTTCTGTTTCACTCTGGCAAGATGTCTTTTTCTTCACATTACCACAGTCAATCTGTAGTGCTGGGCAAGGTGCATGTGTTACGTTAGAAAAGCTGGAACTGAAGTGCCCTGGTATACAGCTGTGACATGGGGTCAGGACCATAGTATATTCCCCTTGAGCTATGTAGTTACCTGCTGGTTTGGGTTTGTGTGGTGGGGTTTTTGGCAGCAGGGTAGGGTCCGCAGGGCCGGCTCCTGAGGGAAGCTGCTGCAAGCTCCCCCGGCTCCAAGCCGGACCCGCCTCTGGCCCAGGCCGAGCCCCTCAGGGACAGTGGAAACACGGGTGGGAGAGCAGATTTAAGAGGGGAAACCTGCAGGGAGTGGGGGATTGGAATGGGAGAGGAACCCCTCTGTGGGTACCGAGGTCAGGGAGGAAGGCAGGAGGGGATGCCCCCGCAGCCCGCGGTGAGGCGGCAGGCTGTCCCCCCCAGCCCCTGGAGGGGAGCGGAGGACCCCCCAGATGGCCGCCGCTCCGTGGAGCAGGCTGGGACTGAAGGACTGCAGCCCGCGGGAGGGACCCACACTGGAGAAGTTGGTGGAGGACTGTCTCCTGTGGGAGACACCCCACGGCGGAGCAGGAACGAGTGCGGAGGAGTCCTCCCCCTGAGGAGGAAGGAGCGGCAGAGACCAGGTATGACGGACTGACCCCAGCCCCTGTTCCCCTGCGCCGCTGTGGGGAGGAGGGGGAGAGAACCGGGAGTGGGGCTGAGGTGGGCAGGAGGGAGCGATGGGGGGAAGGTGTTCTCAGGTCAGGTTTGACTTATCAGTATCCTTGTTTTGATCCGATTGGCAGTAAATGAAATGGATTTTATTTCTTTCCCCAGTTGAGCCTGTCTTTTGCCCGTGCCCACAAGTGGGGAGCGATCCCTCCCTGTCCTTGTCTCGACCCATGAGCGTTTCTTTATATTTTCTCCTCATCCCACCAGGGCCAGTGGGGGGAGTGGGAGTGCGCGAGCGGCTGGCTGCGTGGTGCTTTGTTGCCGGCTGAGCTGAAACCATGACACCTGGACACTTTAGTTTTTCTCCTGACCTTGATGACAGGCTCCAAAATGCAGCTATTTGCAATGGCTGCTGAAGAAAATGAGTGCTGAGGGAAACATACCTGTCTGGTATGGTCGCAGAGGGGAGATGTGTATTCAGTGGAGCAGCAGAGGTAGCCGTTGCAGTGGGACGATAAAGTGCTGTTTAATTTAATGTATGTGTTGGTAATAACAGTCATTAAACAAGAATGTTGTAAGAATGGTTTTAGACTTTCATTTAATGGCTACAACTGTAGCAATTAAAAAAAAAAAAAAAGCAAATGCCGATGAGCAATAGCAACATTATGGGAGGTATAACAATTCAAAAGTTACTTAACTTGTATAACTCCCAAATGAAGACCCAATAAAGCTGTTCAGACACAGCTGCTAGAACTATTGCTACTGTCAGAATACAGGTTATTGAAATAAAATGCATTGTTAAAACACCAGTTTCAGGATGACAATATTTTCATGGGATACACTTAGAATAGAATTATTTTTCTATCATCTCACATCCTTGAATATCAGCCTCGGGTCTGATCTGCTTTATGCAAGTTGGAATCAGCCACTGGGGTTGCATGGCCCAGAATGGAAAAAAACTGTAATTTTTTTTTTCTGTTTGCAATACTTCCTAGATTAATGAATCTGCCTTAAAATAGCCTTGAGACACACAAAACAGAGCATCCCTGTTGATGGTGGGTGAAACATTTGGTCTTAACTACCTGTAAATAATTTAAGTGCTGAAAAGTGTGGTGATTCTGAGTAGGCCTAAGGCACTTAATTATCTAACAAGATTCCTAGGGAACTCCAATAGTGTTTTCTGCCTCATTAGGACAGAAATACAATTTTTCTCCTATTTCAGCAAATGCCTCCTCAACAAACAACAAATGTGCAAGCTGGAAGTTAAAAGACTGGTTAATGGTCCCTTGACATGATCATACTGAAGTAAAAAAGAGTAAAACCAGCATATGCTGTGTACACAAAAAAGACATTTCAGCCTAGAAGTTAATATTTTAAAGAAAACATGCTGAAGGCCACAGAGTATCTTCATGGATGGCAGTTTTGTTCAGCATCTATTTCTGTTGCGTGGTTTCTAATTCTGTATTTCCTATCATTAAAAGGAAAAGGAGGTGCTGTAAATCAAGTTAACAAGTAGCTTTTCTCGAGCAGTAGATGGAGCACCTACTTTACTGCACGTGCACATACCAGCTGTGTGAATGTCTTCAAACAGGCACGCTATGGTTTATGGCTTTCATTCCACTTACTATTAATTACTATTCTGCATTATGGCTGGTTATGAGTACTTAGAAAGCACTTTTTATCAAAGGACTATGTGATGGCTAAACAGATTTTGTAAAGGAAAGCCACTTTTGACTCTTCATAATTTATTGAAGGAATCCAAGACTGTTTTTCAAAAACGATGGACAGCAAGCCTTGAGCTTCCAGCCCCCAGGCTGCATGAGAGCTGGCTGTCAGGGACCGTGTCTATTTATTGCCCTCTGCTGGTATCATCCCTAAATTTGACATTTCAAACCTGACTTGTCTACCATTTGTCTCATCGTTTCTTTGCAATTTGCTGGCAGTGCAAATGATATTCTAGAGGAAGGACAGATCTGAAGATTGTTACTGGTGGGATGAAATGTCATGTGCTTAATTGTCGAGAAGTGAGGATGTTAGCAAATGAAGTGCTGAGAAGCTGAACATCTTAGGCTATTTCTTTAAAAGGGTCTTCAAACATAAGAAAGAATATGAAAATGTCTCCACAGAAATAGACCCTTGAGAAAGGGAATCACACTTTGAGGAAACTGAAGAAACTCCTGCTGATTTTCTTTTAATAGAAAGCTTGAAGCAATAAAACTGAAGTCAAGGTTTGCTATTGTTTAAGTATTCATTGCTTCACTACATCATAAAAAGAATGTTTTAGATAAGGAAATAGAATAACATAGCAAATAGACTGAAAATGTAACATTTAATTTATCATTTGTGCAGATAATGTCTGTTCTTTTTTATATAACATATAACAAGTGATTAAGCCCTTCTGGAGAGAAACTATATCCTTTCCTTTTAACAACACGTGTAATTACTCCGCCACAGTAATATCTGCCAACAGATGTGGTGCTACTCAATTGCTGGCAATGTAAAAAAAAAAAAGTTCATTTGTGGGGTATTTCTGTTCCTAAAAAAAGGACTAGCTTAAATAGTGACGGTTTCCAGGAAGTCTCAGGGCGTGCAGTCTAGCTGGCTGCCCTCTGGTTTATGATCTAATAATCCAACTGCACAGCTGAGCTCCTGGTCCCTCTTTCTCATACTGTCCCTCACCTTCATCATCCAACTTCTTCATCCATTCCTTTTCCTCTTCCTCCTTTCCTCTTGCTCAGATCCTATGTTCATCCTGTCCCTGCTACTTCTCCACTTGTTATGTTCAAAGAGTTCATGACTAAAAGGCACCAATTCTTCACCTAACCTTATTTAATGTATAAAACTAGCTACAGACTGTCACCTGAAAAAAATTATAGTAAGCACAAAATGCTGTAGTGGTCAAAGCACATTCTTTAGAGACAGCAAGCCTGGATAAGATACCAAAAGCAGTAAACCGATTGCTTCCTTTAGGAATTTGTTCCACTGTTTTCACTTCCCCTTTCTCAACACCTTTGCCTAACTTTTCATTTGAATCCAGCTTCCTCAGATGTTGTTACAGTACACCATTGAATCTCCCTCTCAAGGATCAAAGACTGCTTTAGTATCTAGCATTTTCCTCTTGTGAAAATACAGAAATCACATTATCCATGAACTTGCTTTTAGATAAGATAAATAGGCTGGAAGATTTAAGGCTCTCATTATACCACATTTTTTCCAGCCCCTCAAAGCTTCTCTCTTTTCCTTTCTCTTCTGTTCTCCAGCCTCCCTTGCTACATCTTCTTGCTCCCAAAAGTCTCTTTGCTGGGAGAAAAAAATAAGAGGGAAATTCTGTTTCTGCTACTGGATGAACTGAGGACAACTGCTTCTGTGATCCCAGGCCAATTCCAGCTCCAAGCAGCTGGAACATGCTTGGGCTGGACAGCTTTCAGAGAATAGAGTTGAAAAGCCTTCAGCATTTGCAAATTTATATTAGTTTAAATGTTGCAACTCTGCAAATCTGGGCGATTTTTCAGAGAAAGAAAAAGGTATGCCTCCAAACCCAGTGTGAGTTCTCTGCTCCTGAAAAAGTCCAACTTCTGCTCCAAAGCAGGAAGATGCCTGCTGACACTGCTGAAAGAAATTGCTTGTAAAACTGTTTCAACTTAGTAGAGCAATCTGTTCTCTTCTAATTTCAGTCCTGAAATTGGCCAGATGACTTTTACTGAAACTTTCTTCCCCCCAGGGTCTCCACCCCACTCCCCCCAAAGAAATACCAAGCCTAACGCCTAATCAGCCTACAAACATTCAGCAGGTACATTGAAATTATATGTGAAGAGCAGCAGGGTAACAACATAACATCCATGCCAGTTGTAAAGCTGCAGTAGGCTCTGGGTTTTGCACTGTCCATTACCCTTTTCCTAGAATTATTTTTCTGTTAGATTTCTATATGTCCCCTTTTATCTTGGTACTGAACATCTCAATATTAGTCAGCAGAGTTAAGGTGATGTATTTAATGTGTATTTTCTAATGATATTTGGAACTTTGTAAAAAAACCCACTTGCATTTCTTTAAATACAAGCCCCAGTTTACTTGATACATCTGTGCACATGTTCTGCATTCTACTATACTGGCTATAAAGTCCAATTTGAACTAACATTATATTACATGACTGTTAGGCATGATCATGCAGTCCCCTTTGTCCTTTGCTTTTCATAAGGGTTAATATCTCTAGAACTGTACAGAGAAAGGAAGCCCTAAAATACCTTTGCTGGTTTTCCATACATTTCTAAAAAATCTTGCAAAAGGAGTTATGAATATTTATTATAATCATATATTTAAATGGCTCTTACAATATCTTTATCCATAAATGAATAGTGCACAGCACAGAATGAATAAGAAATTGCTGAGTATACCGGAAATTCTGTATGACTTCCTTTGCTGTTCTAAAGCTCTCCTTTTGCTTTGCCGTGGAAGCAACTTATTGAGATCTGCAAGCAGCTGGTTCACTTCACACTTCAGAGGAATACATCAGTCCTGACTACCAAAGCAGAAGATGGACTGTACTGTGTAAGGAAGGCTGGAATTGAGCTAAGCCATGTTAAATTAATGCGTAAAGCTTTCAGAAACACCATTTTATACATGAAGCTCTGCTGCTTTCACAAGCTGCCCAAAGCAAAACTCCTTAGTTGAATTATTCACCGAGGGCAGAGCAAATTCTTTTCTCCCCTGAGAACTGATTTTCTAACTCCATCAAAGATGTATATTCTTCGGTCATGGCACTCTCCTCCATGCTGGATGAGGTTGGATTGATGCTCTGCAGCTGCTGCATTCCCTGGTAAATCCTGCCAGGACAATCTTGACAGTGCGAGGCCAACTGATTTTCCAGCTGCTATTCTCTTGGCTGATCTGCATTTGCTAGGAGACACCAGATTTGTACAACTTGTCATCAGCTTTTCCCAGACTGCTGCTAGATATAGCATCATTCATGCTTATTAATCTTTGTGAACCAAACATTCAAACAGGAGGCAGGTGCCAGACTCTCCCCAGAGCATCAGTTAGCGCTGAAAGCAAGCAAGGTGGACACCCAGTGACACAGGCTGAGAAAGATTCAAGGCACCTAACACGTGTTGAATGTAAGCTGTAACCTGAATGAACAATATCCGTAGCCATACTTTTCCTTTTTAATCTTTACCATAATGACACCTCTAGTTTTCAGGAAGCCTCCAGGAGCTCTGCTGGTCAACCTGACTTCTTGCAAGAGCCATGAAGCAAAACTGGCCAAGAAGTCTCTGCTTCTCATGGCAGCAGGATATCATCAACCAGAGAGTCCCTGGTACCTTCCCCCTCTTGGGGCTCGGTTCCTCGAGCACGTCTTGCACAGAGCTCTGCAGGGCACAAAACCTCCCCATGTAGGGCCAAGACTGGTGGCAGGATTTGGCAGGGGAAGCTGAGCTTGCACTGTCCAATTATAAAACCTAAGTAAACTCTTTGTCATGGTTTAACCCCAGCTGGCAACTAAGCACCATGCAGCCACTCACTCACTCCCCCCCATCCAGTGGGATGGGGGATAGAATCAGAAAAAAACCATACATGGGTTGAGATAAGAACAGTTTAATAGAACAGAAAGGAAGAAACTAATAATGATAATAAAAACAATAATAAAATGACAATAATAATAATAAAAGGATTGGAATATACAAAGCACATGATGCACAATACAATTGCTCACCACTCGCTGACCAAAGCCCAGTTAGTTCCCAAGCAGCAATCTGCCCAGGCCAACTCCCCCCAGTTTATATACTGGGCATGACATCACATGGTATGGAATACCCCTTTGGCCAGTTTGGGTCAGCTGTCCCAGCTGTGTCCCCTCCAACTCCTTGTGCCCCCCCAGTCTCCTCGCTGGTGGGGTGGGGTGAGGAGCAGAACAGCCCTTGGCTCTGGGTAAGCACTGCTCAGCAGTGACGAAAACATCCCTGTGTTATCAAAACTGTTTCCAGCACAAATCCAAAATGTAGCCCCATACCAGCTACTATGAAGAAAATTAACTCTATCCCAGTGTTATAGAAGAAATTTGATTAACTGTATTCTCTCTGAATAGTCTTGTTTAGCATTAATGGCTTAGCATTACCAGCTAAAGTAGCTGAAGCTTTAGGCCACAAGAGCTGACCGAGTAAAGTTTTTTGAGAAAATTAATACTGCTAACAAAGAACTAGCTGAATTTAGCAGATATGAGCAGAATGAAGAAGGTAAGGACCAAGGAGACAGTTCCAAGAGAATGAAGTAACTTCAGAAGAAGGCTAACCCAGTGACAGTGAATACCAGTAAGAAATCAAGAGACCACTGACCAGAATTAAGTGATGGGACTTGGGGCTGGATGTGGGGATCAGGTTGTGGGTGGTACAGGTATAATTGAGAAGCATGAATTGGGGTAGGTGTCCCTCTCTGGAGGCACCCAGCTTAAGCTGTAACCTAAGAACTAATAAAAGCCTAATTGGAAACCTTCACTTGGACTTGGCATACTGAGTGGGATCCAAGGGCCAGACCCTGTTACAGTGGCTGGCATGTGTTAATCCATAACACCCAGCCAAAACCAGCACACCAGATCAAACAGTAATTAAAAAGAAAACAAGTAGTTTCAGTCAACTAGGTAAGTTCATCACTGTAATAGCTTTTTTTACCTCAGTTCATAATCATAGTGTATAGAATCTTCTATTAGGAGATATTTTAAAACAACTGGACCTTATGCCTTCAATAGTTTCACTGAGTAACTCAGGAAGACGCCATGCAGAAGGTGTCCGTTGAGAAATAACAAGTATATCCTGAGGTCTTTCTGTAACCTCTCAGGCTGGATCCAGGGTTTGGAAGCATATGGAAAAGCCCTGTGCAAAAGTCATTCAGACTTGGCAAGTTTTTCTCAATGGCAGCCTGTGAAAGTACCTGTTAGGGAATTTAATGATGGACTACAAGAGTTCATCGGCCACAAATTGTATCAGTCCAAAAGCTGGCAGAGATTCCAGTTAATGTATTAAAATACCTTTGCCCTCATGAACGGATCATGGGGCCAGGGCACAGAAGCAATATAATGAGCAATATAGTATCTACTCTTACTGAGCAACCTTTGCACAGCTATTCAGTTTCAAGTGTCAGCTGTCAACAGTGTTTGTATTTTTCCTAAATTGACTTGACCTCAAAAACTCCTGCTAACTGGGCTAAATAAAGGAAGGGAGGCTGATGTGGGAAAGGTATTCTGGAAGTAGGTTACAGCTTCTTGTCAGGTTGACAGGAAAATGCTGTTTCCGCAAACTCTCAGCAACACTAACGGGACGATCACCTTTCCCCAACGTTGAGCTATTCTCTCCCATCCCCCAGCACAGCATGCTGTGCTCTCGGTTGTGCCAAACAAGAATTTCAGCTCAAGGCAAAATAGAACCCTTCTTCTCATCCTTGACCCAGGTCAAGGTGGTCCAGCCACACCTCCGACCTGTCAACTGACAAAGACCTTGGTTGGCGGAGCTGAGGGGAACAAACACGGGGACAGCAAGGGCTGGGGTGAGCAGGGAGGAAGTGGGGGGGTGACACTCCTCAACAGGGTTTGGTATTAGCAGGTAACGTCGGTCAGTAGGAGCAGGTGTCCAGAGTGAAACAGTTGTGCTGAGGACCTGATGCCTATGTGTCGTGGTTTCAGCCCAGCCGGCGACAAAGCACCACGCAGCCGCTCGCTCACTCCTCCCCCCTGGCCCCGTGGGATGAGGAGAAAATATAAAGAAAAGCTCATGGGTCGAGATAAGGACTGGGAGGGATCACTCCCCACTTGTGGGCACAGGCAAAAGACAGGCTCAACTTGGGGAAGAAACAAAATCAATTTAACTTACTACTAATCAAATCAAAACAAAGATATTAAGAAGTAAAACCAACCTTCGAACACCTTCTCCCCAGCCCTCCCTCCTGCCCGCCTCAACCCCACTCCTGGTTCCAGGGAACAGGGGCTGGGGTCGGTTCCTCACCCCTGGTCTCTGCCGCTCCTTCCTCCTCAGGGGGAGGAGGACTCCTCTGCACTCGGGCCCTGCTCCGCCGTGGGGTGTCTCCCACAGGAGACAGTCCTCCACCAACTTCTCCAAGGTGAGTCCCTCCCGCGGGCTGCAGTCCTTCAGTCCCAGCCTGCTCCACAGAGCGGCGGCCATCTTGGGGGGCCTCCGCTCCCCCCCAGGGGCTGGGGGGGCCAGCCTGCCGCCTCACCGCGGGCTGCGGGGGCATCCCCTCCTGCCTTCCTCCCTGACCTCGGTACCCACAGAGGGGTTCCTCTCCCGTTCCAATCCCCCACTCCCTGCAGGTTTCCCCTCTTAAATCTGCTCTCCCACCCGTGTTTCCACTGTCCCTGAGGGGCTCGGCCTGGGCCAGAGGCGGGTCCGGCTTGGAGCCTGAGACTTTCTTTACCTAAGTTTTAGTTCATGGCTTATTGTAAGAAATAAATTATACTATTCAATTATTTACAATCCTAATGGTGTTGCTTTCCTTTAATTGCTGGATATAGATAATATTTTATTTATAAATATATATATATTATGTTTATTCAGGAGTTAAGGGAGAGCAATAATTAAATACACACAAAATATCTGAATAATGCAAAGTAAAGAAATTAATGGAAGAGATAAAATTATGTTTATATTAGTAGAACAATTATCTCCTATTTGTGACTAAATTCTGTCAATAATGTATTACTGCTGCTTCATATTTTGCACTACAAAATTAACTTGTCACTTCTGCAGTAGTTCTTTATGAAAGATGTATTAAGGTCATGCCAGAATTTCTAAGTAATCAAAAATATTTCACAAAGGCAATGATTAAGTGTTACAAACTAAAAAAGAATCTGATTACAGGATTACTTTATAAGTGACGTTTTTGGCCACTGAATCTGAGCGTGTTGGAGCCTGTTAAATATTAACACACAAGCGCTGCGAAAGGATTAGCTTGGACTATGAGCAGGTACGGCAAGAGGCAAGCCCTTCATGCTGGGTCTGAGTAGAACTGACAATGCAATATTCTTCTATGCCTCTGAGGTGAAAGCAGGAAAGTGGATGCCAATTTGATATTCTAAATGGATGGATTTTTTTGTCAGAACATAAAGTAAGTGGAAATAAGAGGAATTTTTCCAGCTCTTAGCACTGTTCCCATATTTAGCAGTTATAAAACATTGTAGATAAACATTATTGAATACAGTTTTTTTTAAAGAAGCTTTTTGCATTTTACTTTCCCAAAAAAATCTGAAAACTAGTTTGTGATGGCTTTTTACCCAGGAAATCTAACCAGTGGGAACAAGAAGTAGGTTCTAGTGTGTGGGAGGATGGTGATGGCCTCATGAGTTTTCAATTAATCTTTGTCTGCTGTTTTGATCTTTCCAGGAGTGTCATTTCAGACAGAGTTACTGAGATGCTGCAGCAGCATCTTGTTGTATCATCTATGCTGTTAGAGTTGCAAAATAACCCTGACCAGCTTCTACAAACTAAACTGTAAGCAGGGCTTGATCTGCTGAAAGCTCAGTGACTATACTCAGGCAGGTTATTTTGCTGGAGGAATCCCCTGTAGGAGCTGTGGTTGGTGCCTGGGTGCAAGAGGCTGCCAGTTCTCCAGGCTGCTATGTGCTGGTGGCACTCAGATTTAGGCATTTCTCTCCATTTTTGGACTGCTGAAAGCTTCCTAGGTGACTAAATATGGGTCATGCAACTTTTCATAAATCACAGAATCACAGAATGGTTTGGGTTGGAGGGGACCTTTGAAGATCATCTAGTCCAACCCCCCTGCCGTGAGCACGGACATCTTGAACTAGATCAGGTTGCTCAAAGCTGTGTCCAACCTAACCTTGAACACTTCCAGGGATGGGGCTTCCACAACCTCTCTGGGCAACCTACTTCAGTGTCTCACCACTCTCATCTTAAAAAATATCTTCCTAATATAAATACATATATTGAACTCATAGTCAGCGGAGGGTTTCAGTGATAAGCAGAAACGTAAACTTCAACAGAAACATCTGAGGCGCTTAACCTGTCAGATAGACCACCTGGGACCAAGACCTGCATTGACTGCTCTGGGTGACCAGCCAAAGGAGGACTGGGGATGTCACAGCATGAGATGCGCTCCAGGCCTGGCCCAGGGACAATCACCCTGCTGAAGGCAAGTCTGCCTTTGGAGAGACTTTTCACCCACCCTGTTAGAGATATGGCCGTGTATCTGTGTCAGCTGAGGGAACAGACTGCTTCTCACAGAAAGCAATGAGTTGGGAAAGGGCTTGGCAATCACTATAACACAGTAAAATCAATACATAAAAGAAATATCAGGCTAGGGCTGGAAAGTGATCTTGTCTCTGAATGCAGCGATTGTTAAGACTGCTGCTAGAATAGTGTGCTGCCAGGGAGAATATCAGAGAGGGAGAATACAAAGGAAGGACACGGAAGATGATCCAGAATGAGGAGGGGATTCTTAGGATGCAGAAGGATTGAGTTATTCAGCTTGTTCAAGAAAGGGTGAGAGGTCTTACAATCATTTTAGGTGTGTATTTACACACGAAAAAATGTGGGCTTGGGGGTTACTTTTACAGGCATGAATTCACGGGAAAGAGGGAGGAGGAGGATCTTAATAGGGTTGCAATCTACTGTCTGCACAGGCTGGGGCTGTGCATTTGCTGTGTTAGTGATACAGCAGCAACACCCACACATTCCCTCTCCCTCCCCCAGAAAGCTGCAGAGCTCCTCCAGCCCCAGCTCTTCCATCCTGCAGAGAGCAGCTTACGAGGATTCAGCAGCTAGAAGCTGAACTCTGCCAGATAAACTCAGCCTTGAAATAGGACACAATTTCCTTGAAGTAAGGAAATTAACAGCTGAAATGATTTACCAGGGGAAATGCACAGGCTCTTAAAATGAAATTAACTGTCTTGCTAAACTGGCTGTCATCCAGCTGCAGAGAACAGCTCTACATCCTATTTATGCAGAAGACCAAAGTGCATGACCACAGGGGTTCCTTTCACGTCTACAGCCTATGAAAGATGCACCTGATGTTTATAGGTACTTTGGTTCCTGATTGTGCCAACTTTGCAGTAGTGTGTGTTCCTGAGCTGACCCGAGGCAGGATGCTGTGCTGCTCTATCTGGTACTTGTCAAATTTGGCAGATACAGGGAGGAGGGAAATGGATTACTTGCAAAAAAGCAAAAATGCATTTTCCTCACTTTTTTTTCCTAACATCAATTAGTGTAGCAGCTGATTACAAAAAAAAAAATGGGGGCAGAGAGAAAAGAACCAACATCCAGTACAAAATTTCACCCCTGTTTGGTCAAATTTTCAAAATAAATATGTGGATGTAGAGAAATTCTACCTTTGCTGGCAGAAGTACCCGCACAGAAGCAGGTCACTTGGATCTCAACAACCAGCTCCAGCAGTTTGCATTTCGTTCAGCTCCATCCCTTTTGGCACAGCACGTCTGAGCGAAGCCCACAGCGCTGGTGGCTGTGCCTCGTCTGACATAGATGAGGATGCACCTGGGAGGAATGGGAACGCTGTCGTGTCCTCCACTTTCTTCTCCGATCACAATGCCTGCTGGCTATGAAATGGTGGTCTATCACTTCTGCTTTACACACGCACTGGCCAAGCCTTAATGTGCATTCAGAGCAAGCTGTTTTTCTTGGGCATGCCAGCTGCAATGCAGAGTAAAAGGAAAGGCAAACAGGCACTTAAATGGGCTTTGAAGCCCTCATTGCGATGCAGCGAGAATAAAAGCCTCTTTGCTGCCAAAAAAAAAATCAATTGGCAGCGGTGCAGAGTCTCTTTTTTCACTGTATACCCTGCTTACACTCGCACCTTTACTCTGTTATGTTCCCCCACAAACTGACACCAGCACACGGCAGCACACGTTGTCTGGAGCTATTACATGGCTGGCCTGGGAGAGCTCCCCGCTCCTCTCTTCGCCTAACTCGCCTTGATCACCTGCCTTCCAGCACGGAGGTGGATACGGCATGGAGACGGCAAGACCTCCCCGCATCCCTCTGCTCGGCTGGGGTGTGAGGCTGGGTGCCAACCGGGCCAGCAGCACCACCGGGACCCAGCTGTGGGTTCCCCTTCCTGAAGGTGGGTGCTGGTCACAGCGCTTTGGCAGCTTTGGCCAGGCATTTCCCATCACTCAGCCTTTGCTTTCCTCCCCTCCCTCATCTTGCAAGCTCCTCAGGTCCGGGGTTCTTTTCTTTTGCTGGGCAATGTGCAGCATTACATCAAATAACAAATAGCCTGTAGCAGTCCACGTTGCTCCATTCCTCCCCTGACTGCATACATAGCACCTCTGTTAATCAATGCTCGTCTATCCTAGTCAATCCAAGCAGGTTCCTGAGCACAGGGCCATTAGTCTCTACCCTAAACTGCTCCCTGATCCCAGTATTGGCTGAGCTAGTGCTCCCCCAGAGCAGCTTCCAGGCACAGTCTGGCAGTGAAGGCAGCAGGGTGGCCATCACTAGCAGGCAGTGTGCCGACAGCTGCTTCCATCTGCAAGCCAGACGGGGAACTGGCACCGACACAGGCTGTCCCACAGCGGGCGGTCCTGATGCCCAGGGAAGCTTCTGGACATGCTTCATTTACGAGTATAGACACGTGGACACGGTCAGCATGCCCACGAATCCATACGGCACCAAGACAGCCAGTGTCTGTATGCAGAAGGGGCATAGCTGTACCCAGGGAGCGGCTCCAACAGATGCAAACGCTGAACTCATAGCCTAAAAGGAGTGGGAGGTAAAGCAGTTTCATATCCATTTTATTGCTTTCATTCCTCATCTGTTCCAGAGACTGGAGTGGTCTCTGACATAATTAGGGCTCTACTGCTTTGCTTACAATGTGCCCTGTACCAGAGCTCGTGGTACAGCCTCTGTGAGGAAACCTCGATGGCAGTTACCCTCTATTGCTAAAAGATTTCTGCAGTCATACCCTTGGCTTTTCCTTCATTTACTGAAGAGTTTGGAATAAGAAAGTGGATCTTTATGTTGCACAAAACATACCAGAGCATTGGGAATAGTGTATCAAAAGCAATAGATTGTATCTTAACTTCATGGGTAAATGTTGAATAACCAACTAGACAAAAATCTACATTTCAGTGTTCCCAAAGTCCATAAGCTTTGTACTCCACGCAGATTTTGCATTTTGGTATTCTTATTACTCAGCTTTGTACCTGAGGATGAGAAGCGAGATGTGGAAAATATGAGGTAGTCCTAACAGCTATTTATAGCACCCTAAATTAGGGAAAACATAAGCTTTCCCCTGAATAATGCTTGCACCACCTTTTTCCAAGCAGCTACACAAAATCATTACACTTTGCAAAATTAATATGTTTGCTTGACTTCGGAAAAAATAAATTGCACATATCAGCATTTTGTTTTGATAACTTAAAAAATTATTATTATCTCCAAATGCCAATTTCTAGGTAATGATTAATAGCAGACAATTTTACTTCGAAACTGTCCAGTTTTTGCTGTAAAAGCCCGTAGGTCTTACTAGAGGACGTGAGTTTATAATGAAATCTGGGAATGCTGGTTTGGTTATTTTGCATCCCCAAGCTGGAGGGATAATGGAACTAGTTTCTCAGAAAAGCAACCTCAGGCTTGTGAGACGAAAATCCGACCACAAGATGGCATCTCGTTCTCACAGTAACGTTCAGTAACGGGCAGGAACATTTCTGAAAAGAAAATGAAGCGGTGATGGGCATTTCAGTAAACCAAAACCATTTTAGACAGGGCACTCGCTCATAGCGCTGCCCAGCGTGGCATAGGATTGGAGTAACAAAACACGGAGAGACAAGCATCTTTTCCTCTCACCCCACCCAAACTGTGGTTTCCTCCACTCATGAGTCCTAATGAAAATTTTGACCTAATGTTTTTAATTGCTGTAATTAAAAAAAAAAAATCTGAATCCACCATGAATAATGCAGGCACTTTGAGGCTTTTAAAGGGAAGGTTGATCATTAAAACAGATTTGAGAACCTTTTGATGGTGAATTACTCCAGAAGACAATCTGTGGCTGATTTTCTTGACAGTAAAATACTTTGTCATTCTCAAGGATGAGACAATTGTTTCCTATAATTCTTCATTTCCAGTACATGTCTAATATCTGTGGTATGTTTCCAGTTATCAAAGAGTGATGAGATACAAAATAAGGCTATGGCTCAGCTGAGAATTACATTAGTAATATTACCATGGGGAAAATGTGACTGGCTCTGGAATTGATATAGTATGAAAGCTAAATGTAAAAATACACACATTTTAGCTGACACTGCTGTTTAAAACAGAAGAAATAAATGTCTTTTATTTCTTATGTGCCCTATTAATTAGTACCTTTCCAGTCTCAAAGCACCGTATTAATTAAGGACTCAATACGTGAGCGTGGATCCTCTCCAGCCTCAGACATTGCCTTTCCCCAAGTAATGCTACGTCCCTCTGCACCGGCAGCAGTGCCCCAGGGACCCCAGTGCCACGGGGGACAGGACCCCAGAGCAGCGGGTGAGGAGAGGCAGCGGGGCTCCAGACCACCCTCTGCTTCTGGCGTCACCACCACAGGCGCATTCACCACCGTCTGGTTTCAGCCAGGGCTTAAACAGGAGCTGTGTGATGAGGGACGCGGTAGGGAAGAACCGGTTGCCTGCTCGCTAGAAGCTGCCTGAAATCTCCCTCTTGGCCTGAGTCATGCCTCTCCGTGCTGGAGGCGGCCGGGGTTACAGGCAGCCCTGAAAGCAGGAGAGTGGGGGCAAGCAGGCAGAAAGCAGATGTGCTGCAAGGCTTGTGAAATCCCCTGAAACATCCGTCTCTTTGGACAAGGGAGTGTCTTGTAAATCACGGTCCTTCCGAAGGCTGCTCCTCTAAGGGTGCGCATGTACATCAGTCCTTGCTCAGGCACTCTGCCCTACTCGCCGCTGCTGTTCTCCTTGCTCTGAAGTGAAATATCTTGTAAATGTTCTGTAAATCACAACCTAAGACAGCAGAAATTCTGCATCCAGCTGAAACTGCAGTGAGAGTTTCAGGAGTCAGGCTGCTATCATCTGTATTGGATTGACAGCACCTCTTCACAAAATTTGGCGCAGGATCTGTAATGACCATGGGAGGTCATGAACCCACCACAATGGCTCATCAGGAAGACAGCACCATGTTTCCCAGTAAAATACTGAGGCTTCAGCTCATCTGCTGAACCGTGAATATTGACTGCTGCAGTACCTTTGTCTTACTGAAGGCTTTCACTAATGCATTGGACAAGTATCCTGCTGCAATTAGCATCTGAAATCTAAGAAACAAAAGCACAGCTCTCTTCAGCTGTGGCTTGGAGAAATGCCACATCAAAGTTTTCCCAAGCTCTGCCCCTTTTGTAGCCGCGTAAGAGACTCCTTGTTCCGAAACATTAAGTGAATGATTGTGTGCTACTCCCATGTTTATTAGTGGGAGGCAACACTTTCCAAAGCCTTGCCTGTTCTTGAACTGAAAGAACCATGCAATAAAAAAAGAAACATTATGAGAAGTGTTCAGAAAATACCAGGGAAAATATAATTGAAATTGTCCTTTTCTTTCACACGAATTCTGTGTCATTTTTATCCAGCCTGTTTAAAAATGGCTCAGTTCTGTTTGCAGTGGGAAAACAATAGCATAGACAATTTATTCAGAACAATCACTTATTTGAGATCTGTTATAGTCAGAGAGCTTCAACAAAGCCTGTGTCATCACGGAAGCTCATGAATGCTATTATATATCCACACACACCTAATGTGATATTCCTGACACTCCACTGCCATCTGAATAGCTGCAAGAAAAATATACTTTAGGACACACTTCAGAGCTGAGAGCATCTTGCAAGAGTTTACACAATTTAGAACACAGAATTGAGGGGGGGTTTTTGAATAAAATTATGAAGAAATTTGTACTCAGAATTATTAATATTTTGTTTCTACTACTGTGGCTTAATTTCAGCTTTTCTCCTCTGCACTGTTTTCACCCAGGAGAGCTATTTCTCCATATTCCGCTGCACCAAACCCCTGACACTTGGAGAAACCCCACCTTGAATGCCGCTGTGCTGGCAGAGCTCCCCAGAACTGAATAATACTCAGGTAGACATGACTGCTTTGCCTACATACCACGAGTCTGAGCTTCCCAAGTCCCAAGAGAGGGAGCAAGACTGACCCAGATTTAAGATCTCTGCACATAGTCTTAGATGCAGCTCCTTCATTTACTAACACCCAAGAGCTGGGACTTCACAATAAAACTGTTTAGCCCTGATGATTACCTCCACTTCTACCTCTGTGTCCAAATCTGGGAGCACACTTGAGTTCTGGTACCTGAACTAAAGCAAGAAGCAACTATGAACTGGCCTCTCTTATCCAGTCTAGTTCCCATAGGCAAAATGATCAGATGAGAGCGGCAATGCAGATAAGTACAGGTACAGCTTCAGCTTAAATAGCTTAAACTGAAGGTTTTCCCCAGAGTTTCTATGAATCCATGTCCTAAAAGACATGTGACATATGTACCATATAATGCATGCAGGCTTCTCAGATTCCAAAATGAGCGGATCTTCACTAAGGTTATGCAAATAGTACAAAGAGATAGATTAAATAATAAATGCAACATGTACTTGCCTCACTTAGTATTCCTTCAAGTTGCAACTGGATCATCTAAGACATTCACACAAGTCCCATAGCTCCCTTTCTGACCGTTATGCTTCTTTTGCCACTAAAGGTCAGCCTACCTGACGTGGCAAATCCTGTGGTTAAAAGATGTTCCCATTCATCATGCCTCCTACCAAAAGAGCCCTCTCGACTCTTTCTCCCTTTATCCCAGAACTCCTCACATGGCTCCATATGGTACAATCTGCTCTAGAGTTGTGACTAGCACACAATGAATACTATGTTCAATGAGACCTCCCAGGGTCCAGTGCAGTAATGACATTCAAGCCTTACCTTGAATCAGAGTTAATTCAGATTTGACAGTCATTGTAGGGAAAGGAACCCATACAATGCACAGGCAGTATAACCTTGGTAATGCTGCCTCTGTAGCTCCACGTTTCATACTGGTGTCACAGTAGTACTGTCACAGATTATAGTGAAAATCTTGGAGGCACAGGTCAGAAGACCACCCTTCCTACCCATGGCTGCAACCTCCAACAGCCTGCAAACAAATACTTATTTAATGGGGCTTCTGGTTTTCATCTAAAAAGCCATCCGCCAGACACATTTTCCCTTACAGATGTTTTATCCAGATGCTTATTTCTACAGAGAGCTTTTATTTTTCCTTCCTTATGCATCTATTCATTTGTGGTATAAGGCTTGCAAAGGTTTTAATATTTGTTCTGTTTTTACACGGTCCATAAGCACATTATTGTGACACAAAATAAATGTTTCAGTTCAGAATGTATATAGCCCAGGGACAGATCACAGACGCAGATGCACCTCAGAAATACGCTAGAGACTGGTAACATTCACTGTTTGGTTAGCAAGAAAATTTTCTACTTACAGTAGATCCTTGCCACTTTGGTTGCAAAATTTATTTGACAAATGAGATTTAGGAGAGAGTACAAATGCCATTGTTCAGGAACAAAGAACATATTTAAGCCTCGAGGAGATGCTTGAGCATTGCTCTGGTTCCACAATGAGTGGATCTAATCAATCAGTAAAATCACCGACATCTCTTAACACAATGTTAAGGAATCCTTATCAAACAAATATGGGTGGCATCACGGTACACAGAATATGCTACAGATCAATTGGCCTATAATCTTCTCTTTTCCCTATGAAACAGGGAAAGGTAGCACCACACTGCCAGTAATAGAAATAATAGTCCGATGTTGCCATTTCTATGTCACATCCACAACATACCATTAAGGTGATAAAATTATGTCAAAAGACCACTTTAGATGGAAATGAAGAGAACTTCCCTCTGTTTCGCTTCCAGCTGCCCCTACCACAACTTGATTTCTGTGTTCAGACTGCAGTTTTCAACCCAAGGTGCAGGCACTGCTCCAAAGTGGTGCTGAGGATGTCCTGTATGATGCTCAAGGGATGGGAGTGCTGACAACGAATTGTGTGCAGACTTCCACACTCACCCACACAAAACCAGCCTGGGTCCAGCTGGACACCACTGGATACAGATGGAGGGACTGGACCATGAAGCCCACGGCTCTCCTATCTGAAAGCAAGGTATGAAGACATTTAAATGAACCCCTGATTTAGCCTGTAGGCCTCCGGACTGTATTTGCACAGTGCCCACCGCACTGGGCTTTGGAAGCTCTAGGGATCAGAAAATAATATTTGTTTTCTAGATAGGATTCGAAGAAGCACTATAGAACTATTTTAGTAAATAAATAAATATACATTAATGTGCTGAGTAGCTTCCTTGACTCTAAATTGAAATGACCTAATAAAAATATCCAAATGTTTCAGTCAACTCACTTTTTTATCTATGTGACTTAAAAGAGGATTATCAAGTGGTCATATTATTTACGTATTTTTCAGGCACGATTAAGTGAACACAGTGATTCGAAAAGTATCCCAATTGGGACAGATAATATTTATGTGATACGTGGGCTGATTGGAGATTTGAAAGTGCTGTTTGTTATGCTACAGCCAGTTATGAAACAAATGATCTGGCTCCAACATAAACTGTTAAACTGAAAACATGCCAGAGGGAGACAGCTGTCAGTACATTAAAAAGTCATTTTCTCAGAAAACAAAGACTTAAACCAATCATTTTATAAACATATTTCTTTGCCCAACCAGATTTCCATAATTCTAATGGTTCATCTGCTGCATGGAGAAATAAAGTAAGTTTTTGCTCACATGATTTGTCAGGAATTTCTACTTGGGAAGAACAGATGGTGCTAAAAAATTGAACAAGGATAACAGCGTTACTAGGCTTTCAACTACAAAATCCATTCTTTCTACACACATTTAAAATGGAAGCAATGAATAGCAGAAACCTTTGACCGTGGCCAATCCACAGCTTGCATTTAAATGACACTGTTCCCAGTGTCAAGGATCACGTTTTGGAGTAATTTTCTCCAGATTTGTGACGAAGGATTTGGATTATAAATTAAAGTTATTGCCAAACTTGCCAGTGGTGTAAACTTGTATCTGTCTGTTAAATGGGTGAATGTAGGGATTTACACAGCACAAGGGTCCAAATTCACACCTTCTAAACAATCTGTGCCATATTTCACGCTGACTCAGGTGACTGCCTGGACAGGCCTTAGGGAGTTGGTCCTCCAGACAAAGCTCAGAGCACTGCGTTTTTCCCAAAATCATATTGTACTTTTGTAGCATCATCCAAACAATTATTCCTGGATCCCCCGCTGTCTTAACTCCTTTTCTGAATTATCATCTCTGTGACCCCCAGCCAGCTAGAGAAACCACAGATCCCGAACTACTCTGTCCTTCTGCACCTGCATATTCAATAGCCCAGAAAGTAAAGGTAGCACTCACGTGTAAAAGCCTGAAATCCCAGCCCTCTTACTTCAGGAAATAAAATAAAATTCAGCACCAAGGTAATCCATTACCTGGACTGCTGTGGGTTAGAGTCCCAAGAATCACAAGTACTGAGGGGACAAGAAATCTCAAGTTGACTAATTCAAGCTGGGGAATTTATGAGAAGGGAATGGGGTGGCTTTACAACCCTGTTAATGTCTGTGCTGGCATGGATAATTTTAAGCTGACAAGCTATTGCTGGATAAAATATATTCATTTACTTTGCCTTTCACTCTTGTTCAGCGAGCCAAGTCTTGACAGAGCTATTGTCTCTGGTTTTATGTGAAGTTATTCTACCTGTTTCTTTTCTTAAAGGCATAGTTCCTGGTGGTGCTCTGCAGAAATTATTTTTCTTCTTCTTCTTGCTTGCTATTCTTCCCTTTTTCCCTTCCCTTCTCCCCCTTCTTCCCTTCCTTTCTTCTGTCCTTCCCCCCCCTCTTCCCCCTTCCTTCCCTCCTTCCCACACCTAAAATCTTAGCCTTACAGAAAAATGAAAAATGACCTGTATGGCCAGAAGCCAAACAGCAACAAAAAGGAGCCCTCCAATGTATTTATTTCTAAATTGTATAATTTGGGGCCAGGCTTCTGTGGGCTTTGAAAACATGGAACTGATAATAAGGTCACCCACTAGGACTTAAAACCAGGGCTGTCTCTACAGCGCAGTATTGAGAGTGGCAGGTGGCAGCTGTGCACAGATACAATCTGTTAAAGCAATAATAATGATCACTACTCAGCGCTCCTCTCCAGAAACAGCACCACTAATGAAAATGTCATCTGCTGTAACCTAAATACGTCATTACCAGCAACTTCTAAGACAAGTCTAACGGCACCGGTTGCATACACTGCCGGCAAGGCCCACAGCTTCTGCTTCCTGAGACATGGTGAGGCATGGGCTCCACTCTGCAGCACAGGGAGAGAAGAGCAACCACATAAATCTGCCTGCCTGGTGTCTGGCAGATCTGCCTTTTTCTCAGAGACAGACCCCGCATGTCTGGCTCCGTCTGGCTCCGTCGGCGCCTGCCCTGCGCGGGTGGGAGGACGGCCGTGCGTGCACCCAGGAACCAGGAGCACCCCGAGCCCCAGAGCTTGCTCCGAGCCCCAGCCAGGCACGGCCCCTTGGCACAGCAGCATCCTTCCCTGGCGTCCCTTCCCTGGCCAGGTACTGCTTAGCCCAGCTGAGCAGGATGATTCAGCGCTCAGTGGAAGGTAAGTGCAGATGCTGCCAAAGTCTCCTCCAGCGTGGCGATGTCTAAACCGGAGTTATTCAGGGCGCTCAGCCAGTTCTCAGCCTGCACCCATCCATCATCCACTCCTCAGTCTGGCGATTTCAGTCTGGCGCTGCTTTAAGGCCCAAAACTGACTTAGCACCCGTCTGTTTCTAGGACTGGGCGGATCTGCAGCGAGGGTGCAGGCACACCAGAGCATGGGCAGCCCTGCATCCCCGTCCCTCAGCCCTGTCAGCCCGGCCATGCCAGGGCTCCCGCAGGTGGCACAAGGGCAGGTCCCTGCAGGCAGAGCTACGGGCTCCGCGCTCCACTACACGCAAGCGGGTACAGAAGCCACGAGGTGACGGGAGCATCAGCCACACTGTGGCATTGAAAGGCTCACACGCTGGGCTCGTGGCCACGCTCAGAGCTGCTCATGGCTGAGAGGGGACCTCAGCAAAATGTACGGTGGGCATATACCCTGCACGCATCGGATCTAAACATGCACATCCCAGTCTTAAATAAAACTTGCTGTGGAACGCATCAAGTTACGCAGAAAGAATCTTTTAAAAGCGCGCCTCTCCTAATTAAGGAGATACTCTCACACAAGTTGTTTTGAGCATGTACTACTGTCCTGGTTTCAGCTGGGATGTAGTTAACTGTCTTCCTAGTAGCTGGTACAGTGCTATGTTTTGAGTTCAGTATGTGAAGAATGTTGATAACACTGATGTTTTCAGTTGTTGCTCAGTAGTGTTTAGACTATAGTCAAGGATTTTTCAGCTTCTCATGCCCAGCCAGGGCACCTGACCCAAACTGGCCAACAGTGTATTCCATACCATGTAATGTCCCATCTAGTTTAGGAACTGGGAAGGGGGGGGCAGGGATTCGCCGCTCGGGGACTGGCTGGGTGTCGGTAGGCGGGTGGTGAGCAATTGCCCTGCGCATCATTTGTACATTTCAATCCTTTTATTACTACTGTTGTCATTTTATTAGTGTTATCATTATCATTATTAGTTTCTTCTTTTCTGTTCTATTAAACCGTTCTTATCTCAACCCAGGAGTTTTACTTCTTTTCCTGATTTTCTCCCCCATCCCACTGGATGGGGGGGGAGTGAGTGAGCGGCTGCATGGTGCTTAGTTGCTGGCTGGGGTTAAACCACGACAACTACATATAAATGAAAGAAAGGAAAAACATTTTTTTTCCTCAGCCTCTTAATATTTTTAATGTAATCAATTAAATCAGCTTAAACCACGCCCATTTCTGGTTCAGACTGCACCTGGTTTTTATGACGTTGCATTACCCCTGTACATAGAATTTTCCCAGGAAGGATCAAATTAGTGTAGTCAGTGCCTCTTTCAATTTGCAGGTGTACAGTCAGTAATCCTTTCTCAGACAGAAATGCGCACACACACCTGCACACGCACGCTTTGAGCTCTTGCTGAATGGAGGTTTCTGGTGCCAGGCAGGCTGTGAGGCCAACTCAGACAGAGAAACGGTGGTGGTACCTTCCTCTCCGGGCCATCTACAGTGACATTCTCCTGAACAAGTGACCACCCCGTTCCTTACCACTTGCTTGAACAGGAAAGTCAGCTTCATGGTAAATATTTACAAAGCAGCATTCATGTTTCCATTTTTAAATCACTGCTTGCTCATTATATTGCCCATCCCTTTTATGGCGATAGAATTGTTTTCTTCTGCCTCCACTTTGGTATCACAAGTAGTTCTGTCCAGCTGCCTGTGAATACATAATCTTTCTTCATGAATTTGTGAGTGAATTGGGTATCCAAGAAAGAGGAGCCCACCTGAATTAAACTGTTTCAGTGGGAGGTATAAAAAAAAGGTATATCCTGTATGACAACTCTAGATGCAATATTCTTAGGTGTGAGGCCTTCTTTTGGGGAAATTCAGCTCAGACCTCCATTTGTATGTATTTATTTTCTTTACATAGTATTTTTTAGCCAATAGGTATCATAGACATCCATTTGACTAGCCACCTTCATCTGTCAGTCATCACCACATCTCAGCCAGCTTGGGTGTTGCATGAAAATAAAAGGGTAATGTGGGAAAAAAAGCAGACTAGTTTAGTTTGTCTGCTAAATATATGCTCTCTTAAAAAGAGAGCAGCGAGATAAATTATGCCTATCTAGCAGCTAAGGCAACGTCTACATCTGTAGCTTCTACAAGCTTTAATAACCAAGGTACACTCTGTACTTAGGAGAGGAAGAAATCTTCTGAAAACAATAATTTGTGCATGGAACTATCACTCACAGCAGGCATTCATGATGGAGAAACCACTGATCTCTAGTTTTGGACAACCACGCTGCTTTCCTGGTTTTGCATTTGCATCTATTTCCTTTTTTAGCTACTTAGCTGTGTGATGAATGGTAATGGGAGTTGTTCTGGGTAACACAAGTTAAGAGTGGGCAAAAGAAGGCGAGCTGCTACATAAATTGTGCTGTTTGTTACAGCTTTTAAGTTGCTTAAACAGCCATACTGATGGAATGTTGGTTACCATCTGCTACCAACATTTGTAAATAAATATAAACCAACTTAAATATTCCCCGGCTTGTTGCTCTGTTTCAGGCATGGGTCTCAGGGTTTGGTTTGGGTTTTTTTGTTGGGGTTTTTTTTGTTTGTTTGTTTTTTAATCTACATGTAGTTTATACACAGACTTAATTTCTTCAGACTGGTTAGCTGCGTGAGGGCGATTTCACTACGCTGTTCTTTGGTACCCCTCAATGCAAATTACTCGTGACTGAATAGAGAGGAGGGATGCCTAATTCTGATTATTATTATTTTTTATTGATATTATTTATCAGTGGCAATGCAAGCTGTAAAACTAATTTCTTCATGGCAGACTGGGAAGAGAGATTAATTATAACCTTTCTTTACCCGAGTTCCTTTTGCAAATCTGAGCAAGTGGGACAAGCCTGTTCTACCTACAGAATGAAGAGATTGCATAGCGTTTAGGAGCCCTACCCAAAGCTCAGCTGTGTTTGGCTCTTACAGAAATAAGAGATGGAATTTTGAAAGTTTGAATCTTTAGTTTTGGCCTGACATCAGGGTCAACTGTATTATACACCACAGCTCTGGAACACTACTCATTTCAATGCATCCTCTCCCATGCATGATTCCTCTCTGACTTGTGATCATACAGTATCTCTTTTGTTTCCACAACAGTTGCTTACTCGGAAAAATAATATTATGAAAATTGTACTAGAAATCAGCTATTGGGTACTTCTTCAAGCATCTACCACAATAAATGTTACTTGTTGACTGTTGCTATCATTTTACACCATAATGCCCCAGGGAAATAAAAGCTGCTCGCTCTCAGATCTGATTTCCTTTCTGACAGCTTTGTCTCTGCAACAAATGGTGCCTAAGTTAAGAGTGCTCAAAGAGAAACTCATGTTTTGGGGAAAGAGTTTAAAATATTATAAAGAAATGAAAGGACTTCTTGATAGTCAGATTCTCCTATTAGTGTGTTAGTTTCTGACAATTGGTAGTTAAGTTTTACAACACGATTTTACAACTCCTCCAACACATCAAGTGCTGTGCACATTTTAGACATCTTTTTTTCTTTTGTTGATGCTCTGTGTTGAGTTATTATATCTTACTGAATATGACTTCTAAATAGATTGGTGAGATGTAATATAGCAGAAACGTCTCTTGATTAATTTTTTAAAAAAAAGTTTAAGTATTCCTTTCCCACTAGAGAGCTAGATCAAATATAAGCATAGCTGTATTATTTTGCACAAACCAATGATCTTTTTTGCTTCCAGATGACTGCAATGCTTATGAAAGCTGCCAGGATGGATTAAAATCATTCATGAATTTGTAATAAGGGTCTTAGGTTCCACACGGCAAGTATTTTCAGTAGAAAGGATACATTGCCAAAGGATTCATCCTTGTTAGTGGCACACTCCACAGTTTTGAAACACTGGCCTTTCAGACTTGAGCAAATAATTGAATGTCCTTTTGGCTTTGTTCCACTAATGACCCATTGGAATAGGGCAGAATCCTAAAGTCAGAGAGTAAATGGGGCCTTCTTACTGGAACAGGCTTCCACCTGTATTTGATATGCTACCATACAGATGGAAATAAAGAGTGAGGGTTGCACTTGAGGAACAAAGCGTTCAGGGAAGAAGGAGGAGCTTGCAGTGATTTGTAAGAAATATTAACATCGGACTTAATGGAGTGCGAGTGGAAGTGTGTATATGTGTGCGTGTGTGAAAGTACCAGAAGAAGCAGAACACATATTAAAAAGAAAGATATGTGAATGAAGAGAATGAACAAAATGATCTAAAGCTAAGATATCAAACAAGATTAAGAACAAGTCCAGAGCCGTAAAATACCCAAAGACAACAAGACATTCATGAATTTGTGAAGAGTGAAACAAAGTAGTGACGCAAAGTATCCCTGTCCTGGTTTCAGCCCAGCCAGTAACAAAGCACCACGCAGCCGCTCGCTTACACCTCCCCCCCCCGCCCCGTGAGATGAGAAGAAAATATAAAGAAACACTCGTGGGTCGAGACAAGGACAGGGAGGGATCGCTCCCCACTTGTGGTCACGGGCAAAAGACAGGCTCAACTTGGGGAAGAAACAAAATCAATTTCGTTTACTGCCAATCAAATCAGAACAAGGATATTAAGAAGTAAAACCAACCTTCGAACACCTTCTCCCCAGTCCTCCCTCCTTCCCACCTCAGCCCCACTCCCGGTTCCAGGGAACAGGGGCTGGGGTCAGTCCGTCACACCTGGTCTCTGCCGCTCCTTCCTCCTCAGGGGGAGGAGGACTCCGCGCTCGGGCCCTGCTCCGCTGTGGGGTGTCTCCCACAGGAGACAGTCCTCCACCAACTTCTCCAAGGTGGGTCCTTCCCAGGGGCTGCAGTTCTTCACAAACTGCTCCAGCACAGGTCCTTCCCACAGGGTTCAGTCCTTCAGTCCCAGCCTGCTCCAGCGTGGGCTTCCCCACGGAGTGGCGGGCATCTTGGGGGGCGCCCGCGC
>NW_010973231.1:985077-992416 GCF_000737465.1 Haliaeetus leucocephalus
AAATGACTTAGGAGAGATCCTGAACATCTTGGCTCCTTCCTCCCTGACCTCGGTACCCACAGAGGGGTTCCTCTCCCGTTCCAATCCCCCACTCCCTGCAGGTTTCCCCTCTTAAATCTGCTCTCCCACCCGTGTTTCCACTGTCCCTGAGGGGCTCGGCCTGGGCCAGAGGCGGGTCCGGCTTGGAGCCGGGGGAGCTTCCAGCAGCTTCTCTCAGGAGCCGGCCCTGTGGACCCTACCCTGCTGCCAAAAAAAACACGCCGCACAAACCCCGTAACAATCCCAAACACCATCCCCTCCTACAGAGCATACAAAGCAAGTCCCAAATCAGTTCACTTGCCAATCAAGAAACCCAGAGGCACAACGAGGACTTAACAGACAGCATCCTTATCCTCTGTATGATCACACATGTGATCTCAGCCAGAACAGCTGAACACACAAATTTTGGTGCTTCATAGTATGTGGAAGTGTAAAGGGACACAGTCAACTATAGAGATTTTGTTTATAAGGTCACATTTGCCTTCCATAAGATCTCATGGTGAGCTTCATCAGCTTCATTTCCTGTGCTCTTTAGTTCTTCAAAATCCTTCAAAACCGAGAGATCCCAGGTACACACTCTTTCAACTGATGCACACATCCCCCCAACAAACACGTTTGCTGTAATTGCTGTTTGGCAGCTTTAAGGTCGGACGAGGGTGGCACTGCAAAGATAGGCTTTACAAAGTAATGGCAACAGAGGTGGTCTAGATGGCTTGAATGGGAATCCACACAGATGAAATTTTCTCACACATGTGGACACAGCCAGCACAAAATCTAGGCATCATTTAAATTCTTTTTGAGCCTTTAAAATTAGGGAGTAAACGGTTTACAAGCCTTTGGCTGCCCCAGTTTCATCCTCTTTAAACTCTTCAGCCAAAAAGAAAATGGCAATAAATGAAGACGATACAGCCTGCATCGTCCCTTTATGGTAGTGGCAAGAACTAGGCAGATCTTTTTCTTTAAAATGACAGAGGAAGTTATACTGAGTTCTCCAGAAGGATGTGAAATGAAAGCTTAGTGTAATACTATAGATCAGTGTGGAAGCTTGGGAGATTTAGGAGTCTGATTATAACATGGAACATTTTAGTTTGGGGCTACCATTTCATATTCCAATCAGTTTCCAAGTTTCCATGTGAAGTTTCTATCTCCAGAAAATTTGGACACATGCTATGCAAGTCTGTATCTTCTGTCCCGGTTGCACAAAGCAATATGCGAATCTGGGAAAGTCAGAAGTTGGAAACTGGATTATCTCCTTGGTGCAAAAGGCAGTACCTTCTGGGCTATGTTAGACCAGGCTCCACACGCAGCTGGATAAGAGGCTTTACAGGATCATCAGTTGGACTTGTTTCATAGCAAGGACAGAAAAGGACACGTATGCCTAAATGAGGACTTCAGTGGATTTAGGGTGATCAAACTGTGTTCCAGAAAGCCTACACACTGTCTTACTATGAATGTGCCTGACTTCACAGGCGTCCTATCCGGAGCTGTACTCTAGTATATTAAAAAAAATTCCTCATCCTGGGCAAAATGGAGCAGCTCGGCACAAGCCTGTCCAAGTACTACTTCATCTGAGGGGAAGGATCCAGTAAGTACGTACTGCTTAACCTGCAGCATCAGCCACTTCACAAAGTGCCGTGGCAGCTGCTGCTTTCTTAGGAGTGCCAGAGGATGAGCAAGATATATGTAAGATGCTTTATTCAACAACTCCTCAAAGTAAAGTACTGACGCAGTCTCAGAAATCCCAGCCTCCTCTCCCTCTCTCTCCCCCTTCCTCCCAACAACTACCTTGTGAGGCTGAAAAGCCAGGTTTCCTCACACACTTGCTTCAGAAACCATTCAATTCTTTGCTGTGCTGTGGCACAGTTTGTAGCAGTGGAGCAGGAAGGAGCATTAGGAGTTCTGAAAATGTCTTCCTAAGTGTCTGCACAGCAGTTCATTTCTTCAGTTCTGGGGCCTCGAAGCCTTACTCCAATATCAACACTGAAAAGTGAAAGATAAGAACATCACCTAAGTAAAAAAAAGAGAAATCTGCTGCTCACTAGCCCAACATACACAATGCTACCAGCTGGCTTGTGCATGTCTTATTCAAACAGCTGCTGTGCCTTGCACCAGGCTCAAGCTAATAAACATGGTAAATAAGAGGAAGCCCTTGCTGACTGGCAGCTACCACATTTCCTTACCTCATTTGTGCATATTCAGATACTTTCAAAAGCAGGGTTTTATTTTCCAAAGCAAATGACATGTGTAAGCCATGGTTTAGGCTCTGTAATTCTCAGAACCAGGCTGGAAGACCACACTTATGGTTTCAAAATACTCCTTCAGCTCTGAAAATTCAACTTAAAGGACGAACATCCATGATGCTCATTTTGTAGCTCTGCCTATCACACGTGTGGCCTGACACCCATGTTCCTGAGGGAGAGCCACACATGACATTTAGAAACCAATCGTATTTAAAAGAACTTTAATGTCCAGAAGTCTCTAGCAGGCAAACCTGTAACACCTACAGAGAAAAGACAGGCGGGTAAGGATTCCAGGCATGATCTGATGATTTACTAGCATCTAGCAATCAGACTACTAGATTACCCTAAATAGTATTTCATCAAGAGAGAGAGAGCTCCACTTAAAAAAAAGGAGCATAACAATGAAAACTGTCATTTACGGTCTCATGTATACTTACTTTGGCTCCACTGAGATTAAGTGTTCTGCATGAATCATAGTGGTACACTGATAGTTTGGCCAACGCTCAGACAGTACATCAGGGAAGAGAATTGCATATAATAATGCAACATCCTGTTTGGAGGCGCTCAAGAGGCAAAAATCTAGCAGTAATCACTTCCAAGGCTAGTAACTCAGTTCTTATTGCCTTCATAATGACTCCACAGTTATTCAGTCAATGAAAATGGAGTCTGATATTGAGCATCAAGAAGATAAATTAACAATAAAATGAGTGTTAATCATACATCCACCACCTACTTCAATGGAGACCTGCAAAGATACAGTATACACTTTTAATGTGTGTTGCCCTCCTCTTTCGAGTAGTGAGATGGTTGAAAGGGATGCAGGAACAAAGCCTTTTTTTTCTAAAAACTGGGGTTTTTTTCCGAAAGGGGGGGGGGGGGGGGAAGGCAAGCTGTTAAAATATAGTAAACAAACTTTCCATTGGAATTAATAAATAATTCATGTCATAAAGGCCTCTTGGTTCACCCATCATTTTGGCTAACAATGAAAACACAACAAAATTCTTTTAGGGGCTTCAGATTTGGCACTAACACCATGCATGAAGTGCCAAATGCCAGGATGTTGGCCTTATTAATTTTGGTACAAGACCCAATATTCCAGACAAACTTACCATATTCTAATTAATTAAAAAAACAAACAAACAAAAAAACCCAAGCAACCAATCAAACAAACAAAAATCCTCAAGAATTGACATAAACCATAACGGGCAAACCCAAGCAAATTTAATCTTATTTGATATAAGCTTCCTTCCTCCCACCCTGCCTCTCTCCCCAGCTCCAGGCAGTTCTCTTGTGTGTCTCAAGTCATGCTGGAAATAACCTAGAGAGCAAACTCTTGGCTGGGGACCCCAAATGTCTTATGGTCAATGGATATATCCCCTGAAGACTTGCCTTACATCTAAAATGGAATACCAAGGATTTTACAACTCTAGCAGTTAAAAAATCCATCCATAATAAACAAGGGGGTTATCATTCATGGCCTAGAAACGAAAATACTGAGCTCATTCTTTAAAATCCACCTTGTTAAAGCTGGTTATAAGACAATAAACAAAGGCTAATGAACAGAAGACTCACTGTGTCATGTCTAAAATTAGACTGCATGACATTTGCATTGTCACGGGTTTGTGGAATACCCAAAGGCTATTATTTTATTGTTTTAAGCATCATATGTATCTTTATCAATTTGATAATTACTAGTTCAGTATATTGCTAGTTCAATGGGTAAGTGACAGGATTATTTCTTACAGGAACAAATGATGGAGTTGGTATAAAGGGGGGTAATTAGTACAAATTGCAACACTGAAACAAAATGCAAACAGAAGGTCTTCAGAAGTTCCTGAAAGAAACAGCACAAACAGAAAAGACAGCACTACCTCCACTTGTCACTGCTCTCCCAACGGCAGTACTTGATCCTGAAACTGTCCCTCTTAGTTGTTTATTGTATCCTCACCTGTACAGCCAAAACCAGCCTCGTTGGCAATGCCCCGTGTGAGATGCAGCGAAGTGCCAGCACAGGAAAAGAGATGGGAACACAGGGCAGGGAATGGGAGGAGGGGGTGGGAGAAGTTGCGATTCATATCATCTGAAGCTGCCATGGAATAGCACCTTAAAGTGCTTAAAGTAAGGAGGCTCGTTTTGAGAGAAATGAGTTAAAGAATAATCATGTGTGTTAAAGAAGCGCAGTTCAGTCCGGGTGTCTGGTGTTAGTCACTCCACAGTTCGAACCCTTGGCTTCCTGAAGCAGAATCTCAGGCATTGAATCTCGTAAAAATAATTTAATAGAGTGGTACAGCAGCAGGATCAGCTTGAGCTGGGTGCCTCCAGGGAGGGACCCCGAACAAAGAAATTCCCAGGCAATTATACCCTTACGGACTATGCATCTGCCCCTCATGCGATCTCCACGCACCTTTCACGTGCCCTTTGGTCCAATAGTGATTTTGGCCTGAGATCTTCTGACACCTTCTGACTCCATACTGGATTCCTTCACTGTCACCAGGCAGGCTGTTATCTTGTCAAGTTGCAGTTGCTGTTGAAAGTTATACCCTCCTCATCTTCTGGTTTGTGCTGGCCCTGAAGGCCTTGTCTTGCTTGAAGAGATAGAAGTTCAGTACAAGTTCAGCAAATCTAGGTGAAAGTTTACAGCTTGCAGCTTAAGGCTTCAGCAAATCTAGCTACTCATGCTAAGTGAGGAGCATACTAAATCACACAACATTACAAGTCTAAGTGATTAATTCTATTTAAAACTTACTTATTTAAGCTGATCAACTAATATTTCTTAACAATATGAGTGGCAATCTGGGCAGGCTTGAGAAAATTGCATCCTCCCACTGGAACAGTGATGAGGAGGCAGGACTACTGGCTGAGGAAGACAGAAAGCTTCAGCTGAGCTAGAGCTGGCTAGACACAGTTCCCAACATACCCCTGGTCTTACATGCCTTATCATACCACCTGAAACTGCATATAGCAGAGTGATTCTGACCAGAAGGAGATTTAATTAAGAAACTTCAAGTTAAGGTCTGAAGAAATCCGGCCACGTAACAGAGAGGAGGGAGAAGGAACAGTGGAACAATGCCCTTATATCACTGGATGAAACCACAAACTGAAACTGAGCAGGAAATCTGACAAAAAATTAAAACAAAGATACGGGATCAAAAAAAAAATAAAATCAGTGGAGCTCTGAGACTTTGCCTTTATGCCACCAAAATACATACATTTCTTGAACCATCTGGGTAGTTCAGCTGATTTCAATCAACTAAGCATTTGTAGAATGTGTGGTTTGATCCACAGGCAGAAATATTTCACTGAGCTGGGAAATGACAAATCATAACACAGGTCTGGTATGACTCCTTTAGAAATTCATTTCTGAGCTTCCATTACCATAATGATGCTAATATACAGGAAGTAGCTCCGATGAAGAGGAATAAAAGTTGGTTGCTGGCTTAAAAATAATGATTTAGAAGATCTAGAAGCACCTGAAGCGTGCATGCACTCGTAACAGAGATCTCACGGGATACATGATGCTAAATTCAAGAATAGCGAAGTGCAGATAGGAAAGAGATCATTTCTGAAAGCTTTCTGAACAACAGGGTATTTTAGACCATGGAATAGCCTCATAAGAAACAAGCAGAGCTGCAATGTGTGGCAACTACTGAGGACAAAATAATACAATGGTACAAGGGAAGTGAGACAACAGATCCATACACATCTGTTCCTGCGCTTGATGAAAGGCAAGTTCAAATGAGAAGAGGATGGCTGCTAAACAAACATCAACTATGACAGGAACGAGCCCCTGGAACTGTAGTTCTCACTTTCTATGTGACCTTAATATTGTCGTTGCCTTACCCACTCAGTTTGGTTTCACGCATGCCCCCTCGTCCTCATGTCAGCTTTCTCTTACAGTTATAAACTCTATCACAAAATGGGAAATATATTTGCAGTTTTCCTCAAGTACAATTGATTATACCATTCCTTGAAACGCCAGAGAATTGGCTTTCCTTTCAGACCATCCACATTTTTACACAAAAGCATTTCCAGCACTGGTTTCTGCTGCCACAGCTGTTTTGTAGCCAGAAGAATAGGCTTTTCTTAAGTGTCAGTAATAAAAAGTAATAAAAGCGTGACACGTCCCAAAGCACTTGGAGCTGCTCCTAACGGAGAGCTGCGGAGGGGAGCGCAACCTTTTCCCCTAGTCCTGTCAATCACTGTGTTACACCATTAAAGGATCAGCCGGTTAAAGTAATCTTTTCTGATTATTGCCACCTTTAATGCTGGTGGGGGGATGAGCACCAAGGATGGAGAGAGCTTTAGCTCCTTAAAAGATTTTTTTATAAGGTGCTCCCGCTTTGGCTCTAAGAGGCACATCTCTCAATTTCTTTCAACTAAAATTTCACCATGTATTTTCAGCCTACCTCCATTAGAGCTAAAAAAAAAAAAAAAGACGCAAAACCCCAAACCCAGACAAACCAACCCCCAGATCGAGCTGTTTTGGCACGGAAAACCTCTTTAGCTGCACAGGAGTAGGAAAC
The DNA here is from genome assembly GCF_000737465.1 of Haliaeetus leucocephalus. NCBI lineage: Eukaryota > Metazoa > Chordata > Aves > Accipitriformes > Accipitridae > Haliaeetus > Haliaeetus leucocephalus. Next base: position 991,880 of record NW_010973231.1, read on the forward strand.
AAAAATGAAATAAAAGCCGCATTTGCGAAAACACAGCACCGCCGAAGGGATAACGGCGGCTCCTCCTGCCAATCTTAATTAACGCTCGCAAATCAAGGTGACTTTGAGGAAAAAAAAACTTTCCGGCGGGCCCGCCTCCCCCCCCCCTCACGGCCAGAGCTTCCCGCCCAACGGCCCCCCCCGCCACGGGGCGCGCACGTGCTGGAAGGAAACACCGCGCGGCGCAGGCGCGCTCCGCCCGCCCGCCTCGGGCAACGGGGCGGGTGAAGGCGGAGCCTCGCTCTCTGGGCGCCTGATTGACTGATGTCATTTCCCCAACCGCCTGCCTCGCCGGCCCATTGGCTGCTTGAGGACCGCTATCTGCATTCCGCTTTCCCGGTTGGCTGTTGCCGCCCCGGCTGTTGCCCTATCCTCATTCGGGCCAGGCGGGTTAGGTTCTCTAACCCCACCTCCTGCCTCAGCCCCTCCCACCGCCGCCGCCAGCTCCGCCTTCGACGACTTTTCCTCCCTCTCATTGGCCAATACCGCACGTCGCTC
>NW_010973231.1:992431-992853 GCF_000737465.1 Haliaeetus leucocephalus
AAGGGAGGGGGGAGCCGCTGAGGCGCGCGCGCGCGCGCGCCGGGCTCGAGCCGGCGGCATCTCCCCTCCCCTCAGTCCCGCTCGGCAGCCGCCGCGGCAGCAGCAGCGCCCGCCCGGGTAGCGGTGCCGCCGCCGCCTCTTCTTCTTCTTCCTCCTCCTCCTCGTTCTCCCCGGGAGCACGGTGAGCACAGCCGCGCCGTAGAAGGGTCTCGCCTCCCTCCCCTCGCCGGGACGCGGGAGCCCGCCGTGGGTCGCGACGGGGACTCGGGAGGTGTTCTCCCCGCCGCGGGTTGCGGGACCCCTTCCTCAGCCGGCCCGGCGGCCGTTAGCCGTGGCGAGCTGGGCGCAGCCCCGGCGGCGGCGCTTCCCCTCCCCGCTCCTCCGGGACGGGCGGCGGCTGCCCCCTCGCCCGGTGGAGGGGA